>NC_083841.1:1148115-1186821 GCF_015708825.2 Lethenteron reissneri | reverse complement strand
CAAAAGGTTGTCTGTGTCATGTGTGTGTGCGAGCTCATGTGTCGCACGCGTGTGCGGAGCTGGCGTGTGCGTGTGTACGAGCCGGTTGACGTGTGCATGCGATCGAGCTGGCGTGTGTGCGTGTACGTGCGTGCGAGCTGGCATGTGCGTGCGTGTGAGCGAGCGTGCGAGCTGGCATGTGCGTGCGAGCAAGTGTGGAGCTGGTATGTAGCGTGCGAGCTGGTGTGTGCGTGTAGCGTGTGTGCGAGCGAGCTGGTGCGAGTGAGCTGGCGTATGTGTGTGTGCGTGCGTGCTGGTGTGTGTGTGCGTGCGAGCTGGCGTGTGTGTGTGTGTGTGCGTGCGCTTGAGCGCGTCGGGTTTCTCCACGGCCGTGCCGCCAGCGTGCCGCTCCAGCGTGGCGGCGGGTTCGGCGTCGAGTTGAACGGCCGCTTTGTTTCCGTCGTGGGCGCAAGTCGGCGTCGTCCAGGCCCGTCCATCACTCCTTGTCCTGCACCAGCTTCAGCACCTTGCCGATAGCGATGGTTTTACCTGTGCGGAGGGGGGGGGGGGGGCGGACGGAGATGACGCGTGGAGACACGAGATACGGAGGAGGGGAGAGAGGTAAAGATCCCCCCGTGAGCTCCAACATCCTGTCGGGGGAAGTGCTGTTAGTGGAGGGCCGGCACGGCGATGTTGACCAACCGCACCGGGTACTCATTTGAGCTGAGTCGACCTAGTGGAGGCCCCAGGACCGGTAAAGATAATTGTCACTGGTGATGGCCGTGAGCGGGTATCAAATGAGGGTCGTCGGGTTTTGCAGCACAGCTTGCTAACCGCTGCACTACCGCTCCCCACACACACACACAGAGCGTGAGGTGGGCACTTGGGTGGGTGGGTGGGGTGCGTGGGTGGGGGTGGTACGGGTGGGTGCGTGGGTGGTGGTATGGGTGCGTGGGTGGGTGGTATGGTATGGGTGGGTGGGGTGGTATGGGCGGGTGGGGTCGTATGGGTGGGTGCGTGGGTGGGTGGGGGTTGTACGGGTGCGTGTGTGGGTGCGTGGGGGTGTGGGGGGTAGGGGTGGTATGGGTGGGTGTGGGTGGTAGGCGTGGGTGGGGGTGGTAGGGGTGTGGTGTGGGTGGGGTGGTATGGGTGGGTGGGTGCGGTACAGGTGTGGGTGGTAGGGGTGGGTACGTGTGGGTGGTAGGGGTGCGTGGGGGTGGGTAGGGGTGGAAACCTTCGTCACGCAGGGTGAAGCGCCCCATTTGGGGGAAGTCCTTGAAGGTCTCGAGGCAGATGGCGCCGACGGCGCGCAGGCGTGCGATGCACACCTGGTCTTGCTTCACGAAGCGCGGCCGCGTCTGACTCTTCTCACCACTCTTCTTGTCCACCAGGCACAGCAGCGCCTGCGGCACGCAGAGCGAGAGACGCTCGCTCACTCGCTCACCATTCCACGAGGCTTGCCCGCTCACTCGCTCGCCCGCCCGCTCACCCGCCGACTCACTCACTCGTCCACTCACCGTCCCACGAGGCCCGTCCGCTCGCTCGCCCGCCCACTCACTCACTCGTCCCCCACTAGGCTTGCTCACACACTCACCCAACCGCTCGTGCGACAACCCGCCCACTCGACCACCGACTTCGCTTACTCAACCGCTCACTCCCTCACCGAACCATTAAATCGCCAATCCACCCTCCTCCCGCTCTCCCATCCACGCGCTCGCTCGCTCAGCCGCTGGTGCGCCAACCCGCTCGCTCAACCGCTCAACCACCACCGAACCACTCACCTGCGTCCCCCCCCCCCCCACCCATCGGCTCGCTCGCGAGGAACGCGACCGGCTGCTCGTGCGCAGCGAAACCGAGCGCCACGTCGCAATGTTCCCGTCTCTCCCTGCTGCGTCTGCCGCGTCTGCTCTGCCTGCTGCGTCTGCTGCGTCTGCTCTGCCTGCTGCGTCTCCTCTCCCTGCCGCGTCTGCTCTGCCTGCTGCGTCTCCTCTCCCTGCTGCGTCTGCTCTGCCTGCTGCGTCTCCTCTCCCTGCTGCGTCTGCTGCGTCTCCTCTCCCTGTTGCGCGCGCCGTGCCGCTGTGTGTTAGCCCTGCGGCCGTGTGGAGGCGCTCTCCCGCCCACGCACCTTGATCTGTACTTCCTCGACGCACGTGTGGATGTGCAGGACAGCGTTGTAGCCGGGGCAGATGATCGACTTGTGTTCAATGATCACGATCTGCGGGCAAAGAAGCACGACAAAGACAAAGATCCCCCGTATAGACTTGACAGACTGTTGCGGCAAGTGCCCTTCGCGAGTAGCGCCACCCGTGGGATGGGTGGCCGACACTGAAGTGTTGACACACCGCACCGGGTACTCATTTGAGCCTCAGTCAACCTAGGAGAGGCACAGGACCGGTTCAGATAATCGTCACTGATGGTGGCAGTGCACTAACCGCTACCACTACCGCTCCGACACAGATACACAGACACACAAAGACACAGACAAATAAAGACACACACAGACAGATAAAGACACACACAGACACACCGACACACACAGACCACTTAATAGGGACAGCACGCCGAGGCAAGCCAGTACACGGCACCCCGCCGAGAGGTACGGCACTCGGCACAAACAGCAAATCACTACGGCACGGGACCGAACCGGTCCTCGGCTCACGGCCACCACGAGCGACGGTTATGTGAACCGGATCTTCGGTCTCCCCCTAAGTCGACTCGGCCTCAAAGCGAGCACCCGGCGCTCGTGCCAGGCTAGGCGGAGCACCCCACCTGCGCGTCGAAGGTGCAGCCCGTGTGGCAGAGGTTGGCGGCGTCGCACAGCACGAAGCCCGGCAGGATCTCCTCCTCCTCAATGCCCTTGAGCCGCAGCTTCAGGTTCTCGCCGGGCCCCGCCGCCTCCGTCTCCACCTCGTCCGACAGCAGCGACAGCACCTCCACGTTGTGCTGTCACGGGGAGAGAGGAGTGACATCATGACACAGCGGTGGGTGACAGCACCTCCACGTTGTGCTGTCACAGGGAGCGGGGGTAGATGGCGAGAGAGTTGAGTGAAAATGTGAAAATGTCCTGGGCCTCGCCTAGGTCGACTCGGCCTCAAACGAGTACCTGGTGCGGTGCACAAACGTCACCGCCCACCCCCTCGTGTGCCACAGTGCCGGCCTTCCTAGGTGCTACTTTGCTAACAGCACTTGCCCCAACGGTCTGTTAAGGCTACACCGTGGATCTTTGTTTACATGTGTGTCTATATACACACTGCACATGTGTATCTGTGTTTGCGTTTGTATGAGTGTGTGTTTAAAGGTGTACATGTGTGTATATACTTACAGATGTGTGTGTGTGTACCTCTTCAAAACTAAACTATAAACTATTTTTTTTATTTCACCCCACAAGGCCCGCTGGGCTGCGTCGCTCTTTTTCAGCGGCGACGTGGCCACAAGCGATAGCTCAAGGAAGTGGGCTGCTCAACGCATCTTTGTCAAACACTCTAAACGCGTGACGTCGACTCTAAATGTGGCGGGAGAAACCGAAGGGCCTGGAGAAAAATCCACGCCACCACAAGGAGAACTCCAAATATACAGCAGCAGGCGTGAGGGTCGTGATCAAACCCACGATCTCCTGTATACCAGGCGAGGTAGTCAACATCTCCTAGCCACCGTGATGATGATGAGAGAGAGACGCAGACTCCAATATACAGCAGCAGCAGGCGTCAGGGTCGTGATCAAACCCACGATCTCCTGTATACCAGGCGAGGTAGTCAACATCTCCTAGCCACCGTGATGATGATGAGAGAGAGACGCAGACTCCAATATACAGCAGCAGCAGGCGTCAGGGTCGTGATCAAACCCACGATCTCCTGTATACCAGGCGAGGTAGTCAACATCTCCTAGCCACAGTGGCGTCCCTTGTGCGTGCGCGGGCATGGTCCAGGCCACTCCACCCTCTTGTGCGCCGTGCCGGCCTTCATAGGCGCTACTCGCTAACAGCACTTGCCCCAACAGTCTGTTACAGGCTACGCGGGGGATCTTTGTCTTTGTTCGTCTTTGGAGCCTCACCTTATTGGGCATCATGACGAGATGCTGCCCCTTGACGATGCTGCCCGACTCCAGCTTCCCCAGCACCACTGTGCCCATGTCCTGTGGGGCGGGGAGAGACGTCATGAGGTGTCTGGACTTCCGTGGGCAGAAGAGCCAAGTGAGAGCGGGTGGTGGTCGCGCAGTGGTGGCGGCGGTGGTGGCGGCGGTGGTGGCGGCGGTGGTGGTCTTGGTGGTAGTGGTCGTGGTGGTGGCGGCAGTGGTTCTGGTGGCGGCTGCGGTGGTGGTGGCGGTCGTGACGGCAGCGGTGGTGGTCGTGGTGTTGGTGGTGGTGGCGGCGGTGGTGGTGTTGGTGGCGGTGAGCTGGCACCTACCTTGTACTTGTCGACGATGGGGATGCGGATGAGTCCGTCTGACGAGCGGTACATGCAAGGGAGGCTCTCCAGGTAGGGGATGAAGGGCAGCCCGCTGCAGTGTGGAACACGCTCACACACTTAGTCACACACACACACTCACATACATACAAAGACCCCCTGTGTAGCCTTAACAGACTGATGGGGCAAGGGCTGTTAAGCGAGTAGCACCTACGAAGGCCGGCGCTGTGGCACACGAGGGGGGTGGGTGGCCAGCACCACGCCCGGCCGTCTCTGTCTCCCCAGTGGCGATGTTTACTACTGCACACCGCACGAGGCTACTCATTTGAGGCCGAGTCGACCTCGGGGAGGCCCACGACCGCCCACTCACTCACCCTCACCCCCCCCCCCCGCACCTCCGATAAGCACGGTTGGCTACGTACGGTGCGAAAGAAGTTCAACATCCATACAGACCCAGGACCGGTTCAGACGATCGTCACCGGTGGTGGCCACGGGCGGGAATCGAACTCGGGTCGCCGGGTTCGTAGCGCAGCGCGCTAACCGCTGTGCCACCGCTCCCCCATAACCACAGACACATGCTAACGAGTGCATGCGTGAATGAATGAATGATGTGGAGGTTGGAGTGTGTCCCTGATGAAGTGAATGAGTAAATGAATTGACGAGGAGGCAAATGAATGAAGTGAATGGAGGTGGTTTGACTGCCCCCACATGTGAGTTAGTGAATGGATGCACGAGTGAATGAGCAAAGCGAGCGAATAATGAATTGATGAGTAAACCGAGTAAGCAAATCGTTGAATGAGCGAGTGAGTGCCGAGGATCTGACCAAGTGCATGCGTGAGTGAACAGGTGAATGTATGAGCCAATCACTGAATGAGTGAGTGAGTGACTGGGTGAGTGACTGGGTGAGTGGGTGAGTGACTGGGTGAGTGACTGGGTGAGTGACTGGGTGAGTGACTGGGTGAGTGACTGAGTGAGTGGGTGAGTGACTGGGTGAATGGGTGAGTGACTGCGTGAGTGGGTGAGTGAGTGACTGGGTGAGTGACTGGGTGAGTGAGTGGGTGAGTGACTGGGTGACTGGGTGAGTGACTGGGTGAGTGACGGGTGAATGGGTGAGTGACTGGGTGAATGATTGGGTGAGTGACTGCGTGAGTGGGTGACTGTGTGAGTGACTGGGTGAGTGACTGAGTGAGTGACTGGGTGAGTGACTGGGTGAGTGACTGGGTGAGTGACTGGGTGAGTGACTGGGTGAGTGACTGGGTGAGTGACTGGGTGAGTGACTGGGTGAGTGACTGGGTGAGTGAATGGGTGAGTGACTGGGTGAGTGACTGGGTGAGTGACTGGATGAGTGACTGGGTGAGTGAATGGGTGAGTGACTGGGTGAGTGACTGGGTGAGTGACTGGGTGAGTGACTGGGTGACTGGGTGAGTGACTGGGTGAGTGACTGGGTGAGTGACTGGGTGAGTGGGTGAGTGAGTGGTGAGGACCTCACCTGTACCAGGGGCACACGGAGGTGCAGGCCTCGCGAAGGTTGGCCCCCGTGAGGCCCGAGCACGGCATGAAGTGAATGTCCTTCTTGGGGTTGAAGCCGACCTTGCGCAGGAAGGGAACCAGCTTCTCCTTGCACTCCTCATACCTGGACACTCGACACACACACACACACACATCATACACACACACACACATTATACACACACACACATCATACACACACACACATCATACACACGTAGTGACATAATACACACACATTACATTATATACACACATTTTATACACACATTACATCATACACACATTACATTATACACATACACACAATAGACGCACATTATACACGTTACATTAAATGACAAACACTCATCATACACACGTTACATTATACACACACACACATCATACACACATTACATTATACACACACATTATACACACACACAATACACGCACATTATACACACACACAATACACGCACATTATACATATTACATTACACACACACATCTCACACACACACACACGACATCATACACACACACACACCACACACACTCATCATACACACAAACACACATCTCACACACACACACCACATCATACACACACACACCATACACACAAACACACATCTCACACACACCCACATCACACACACCACACACTCCACCTCACACACACACTCATCACACACACACTCATCACCCACACACCACATCACACACACACACACCACACACCCCTGTCGAGTCTCAATACTCGGAGACACGGTCTCCTGCAGCCTCAAGGCCCCGCCACTCCCATCCCAAGGAGGGCCTCACCTCTCCTGGCTCCAGTGCACCGTGGGGTCGTCCATCTTGTTGATGAGCACCACGAGGTGCTTGACGCCCGCCGTCTTGGCGAGCATGGCGTGCTCGCGCGTCTGCCCGCCCCGCTCGAAGCCCGTCTCAAACTCGCCCTTCCGCGCCGAGATCACCTGGGGGTGGGGGGGGGTCACGCGCACAGTGGCAACAGGCGGGCGGGGGAGTCGGGGGAATGGGGTGAGTTGGGGGAGTTGGGAGCTCGTCACCACAGACCATCGGCGATTTTCCCCGTAATTTTTCGCGAATCGATTGCGCCGAATTCCCGGTTCGGGCCTGGTTCAGGTCCGGTGATATCCCTCAACCTGTCTAAGTTCTCTTATCCACATCTGGTGCCCCGCGCTGGCCAACCGCGGACACGGCCAGCGAGGGACGTCAACCGAATCCCGAGGGCCGCCGCCGCCCTCTCTCTCACTCACGTACCAGCACGGCGAGGTCGGCCTGCGACGCTCCGCCGATCATGTTGGGCACGAAGCTCTTGTGGCCGGGCGCGTCCAGGATGGTGAAATGTTTGTTTGACGTCTCGAAGTAGGCGCGCCCCACCTCCACCGTCTTGCCCTTCTCGCGCTCCTCCACGTTCGTGTCCAGGGCCCACGACAGGTACCTGGCACGCGCGTCGGCAGTACACTTTTTATTTCACACCGGCACGTCCGAGCCGAACCGGCGCCGAGGCCACCTCGCGGTACTCGTCGAGATTTTCTTCTCCCCACTGCTGGTTGGGAGAGCCGAGGCCGGAGCCAAACCGCGATGCGGTGGCCGCAGAAGGCCGCCCGGCTAACGACTCGCGCGACGGCAGCGGGCACGGCTAGGCTACTGCGGTGGACAAAAACAACCAGCCCGGTGCCTCCTGGGCTCGGCACGGCACGGCATGGCACGGCACGGCTCGGTTGTGCAGTGGAAAAAAGTTAATAGATTCCTTCCCCGTGTAGCCGAGACAGCGCTGTCGACTGACTCCCCCCCCCCCCCCCCCCCCATGACGCACGAGGGAGCGGTGTGGCCAGAAACCGCGCCCGGCCGCCTTTGTTTGTGCACGGCACCAGCTACTCATTTACAGGCGAATCAATCTAAGGGTCTTTACCAAAAGACCCAAATAATATGAATTCCTAAAGTCACGAAAGCTTTAAGTCAACGTTTATGTATGTTGAACCTCTTTCGCATCATACGTAACCAACCGTGCAATTCAGTGGCGTGTCTGTGTTGTCTGTTGTGTCTATCTGTGTCTGCTGTGTGTGTCTGTGTGCGTGTCTGTGTGCGTGTCTGTGTTGTCTGTTGTGTCTATCTGTGTCTGCTGTGTGTGTCTGTGTGCGTGTCTGTGTGCGTGTCTGTGTTGTCTGTTGTGTCTATCGGTCTGCTGTGTGTGTTGCGTGCGTGTCTGTGGGCGTGCGTATCTTTGTGTGCGCGTGTTCGATGCTGCTGCTGTTGCTGTGCAGCGGAGTGAGAGCTCACCAGCTCTCTCTGCTCTTCTCTTTCGCTTCTCGCTCGTACTTCTCCAGCGTCCTCTTGTCTACCATGCCCGTCAGGTACCTGCACGGAGCGGGCGGCACGGGCCACCGTCAACACCGCCATCGGCATCCACGTCCTGCCCTCTGGCAAGCGGGAAACCTGCATTGGCTTCTCCAGTTACCCAACGAATACATTACGAGGTCGCACTCATTACACACAAAGTGCTTGAGGCAAATGAACCACAATGCCTTGCTGCTGATCTTGTTAAGGAGCATAAACCGTCGCCACGCGAACTCCGATCATCCTCGCAGCAGCAGCAGCAGCAGCGGCATTTAACTAACCGTCGAGCAAAGACGGCGGTCACCGCATCATCGTCGCGCGGCGCTCTCAGAAGCGCTTCTGTGGCCGTCTGGAACGCTCTTCCCTTCCGATATGAGTAAGCCACTGGCGCTGTGCGCTTTTAAATCGTCGTCATCCTCGTCTAAATCAGGTGCGGGGAACCTTTTTTTCTGCCAAGGGCCATTTGGATATTTATAACATCATTCGCGGGCCATACAAAATTATCAACTTATAAATTTGCCTGTTATATTTGGTCAAACATTTAATAAACTCGCCCCTAATGCGATGGCTGGAACTGCTTCTCTTTGGCGAGGCGTGTGATGTTAGCTGCTATTGATGATGTTGCTGCTACTCGCGACTGCTTTTCCAGGTTTGCTCCGAGATTTATTGAATTTCGAGTCCCGCCTGCGGTTGCCTTGGCAGGGCCAGACTCAAATGATTTCGCGAGCCTCATACCGGACGTTCCCCACCCCTGGTCTAAATTGATAAACTCGTTTGTCGAGAACTGCTTCATGTGTTTAGTTTGTTGTCCTTCCCCCACCACCTCCGATGAGTGCGGCTGGCTACGTACGGAGCCTACAACACGAGCCACGTGAAGCGTGGTCTATCCACTGCTGGACGCCAACGGCCATCCCTCAGTGTCACGATATCGCTGCTGTTAACGAGCGAGTGGACAAGCCGTGGTGGCGAGGAGATGTTAACTACCTCGCCTGGTCTGCAGGAGGTCGTGGGTTCCATCCCGACCCCGACGCCTGCTTCTGTATATCTGGAGTTTGCGTGTCTCTCTCTTTCCCTGTGGTTGTGTGGATTTTTCTCCGGGTTTTCCCCTCCATGTTCAGAACGACCCTAGCCACGTGTGATCGCCGGTTGCTTCTGAAAAGGAGCTGCACAGCTCAGAGGCCTCTAACCTGCTTGAACACCAACAAACAAAAACCAAAGTAAAAAAATGTCACTCACATGATCTGCCCTCCGATTGTTGACTTGCCAGCATCTGCGGAAGGGGGGGGGGCGACACGACACGGTGAGGCGCTACGCGCGGTGCCGCTGCAGCTGTGACAGCGCATCCCATGCGACCCGGCGGCGTGCTTCCCCTCATTACTGATACGCGCGTGTCTGTATGTCTGTGTGTATGCGTGTGTATGCGTCTGTATGTGTGTGTATGTGTGTGTGTGTCTGTATGCGTGTGTGTATGTGTCTGTATGTGTGTGTATGTGTGTATACGTGGTGTTGACCACCCACCCCCTCGTGTATCGTTCTCCGGCCTTCACAGGTGCTCGCTAACGGCACTCGCCCCAACAGTCTGTTAAGGCAATATGGGGGATCTTTGTCTTTGTATGTATGCATGCGTGTGTGTTTGTGTCTCTGTGCATCTGCGTTTGGCTGGGTGGAGATCAGTAGCGTAGCATGATACCATCAACACGCTAGGGGGCTCTGGGCCGTTCTTCGTGTGAGGGGGGGGGGTAGGTGGGGCCGTGCGCGCCTCTCACCCACGTGGCCGATGAACACCACGTTGACGTGGTCTTTGCGCGGCCCCTCCGAGGGCTTGGGCACCGGCGCCGGGACGGGGACCCCCTCCCCGTCCCCCTCCTCCTCCTCGGGGGCCTCCTCCGCCCCGCCCGGGCCCCCGCTCTCGCCCGGAGGGGGGGCCGCCCCCCCCGCGTCCTCGCCGCCGCCCCCCCCCACGTCCTGGGGGGGAGGAGGAGGGGGGGGCTCGTCCGAGGGGGGGCCGCCCCCCCCTCCGCCTCCGCCGCCCCCGTCCGGTTGTTCCGGCTCGCCGCGCTCCTCCCAACTCTCGGCAGACTCGGGCTCTCCGTTCTCGAGCGGCGCTGGGAACGCCGAACGGCACCGTCGGCACACAGACGCGGGGGGGGGGGGGGGGGTTAAGCGGCGCGGGCCCGGGGGGGGGGGGGGGGCGAGCCTCCAACTCGTATTCACGTCTCCCCTGCCCCCCCCCCTGGCACGAAGCGTGGCGACGATAATCTCGGCAAGGACCGCAAAGGCAGAAGCATCGGGAGTATCATCGTTATCAGCAGCAGAAGAAGCAGCATTATAATCAACAGCATCAAAATCAGCAGCATTAGCAGGGGCATCAGCAGCAGCATCCAAGCCATCATCAGCAGCAGAGGCATCTTGTGCATCAGAGGCATCAACATTATGACTATCATCATCGGCAGCAGTAGTATTAGCATCGGCAACAGCAGTAAGAACAGCAGGAGAAGCAGCATCAGCAGCAGCATTATCAGGAAAAGTGGAAACAGTAGCATCAGCAGAGAACAGCAGTAGCATCGGCAAAAAGAGTAACATCAGTTGCAAGAGTAGCAACAGTCGTAGTAGTGGCATCTGCATCAGCAGTCGAATCATCCTTAACTTTGGAGCTTTCGTGACTGCAGGAATTATTCTTTGGTTCTTTCGGTAAAGTCACGTATAAAGAAAAAATAATAAATTAAATAATAACATACGACGTTTCGATTGCAACACAAGCAATCATCATCAGGTATAATGAAATAGCGACATAAAATCTAACCAGAAAAAATTATATCACCAAGATACACACAGCGGGCAACACAGGTACCTGTGTTGCCCGCTGTGTGTATCTTGGTGATATCTGTCTGCTTATATGTCTGTCTATAATTTTTTCTGGTTAGATTTTATGTCGCTATTTCATTATACCTGATGATGATTGCTTGTGTTGCAATCGAAACGTCGTATGTTATTATTTAATTTATTATTTTTTCTTTATACGTGACTTTACCGAAAGAACCAAAGAATAAGTCGAATCATCATCATCATCAGCGTGCGTGCAACGACAATGGGAGTGCTGTAGAATCTGCATCAGCAGCAGCATTGCAAATGGTAGTATCAGCAGCAGTAGAAACTGCATCATCAGCAGAATGTATATAGAGTGACAATGGGAGTGCATCTGCAGTAGCATTAGAAAAAGCAGTATCAGTAAGCAGCAGCAGTAGTAGTAGAAGCAGCTGTATCAGCAGCAGCATTATAAACAGCATCATCATCAGCGTGCGTGGTGACAATGGGAGTGCATCTGCAGCAGCATTAGAAACAGCAGTATCAGTAAGCAGCAGTAGTAGAAGCAGCTGTATCAGCAGCATTATAAACAGCAGTATCAGTAAGCAGCAGTAGTAGTAGAAGCAGCTGCATCAGCAGCAGTATTATAAACAGCATCATCAGCGTGCGTGGTGACAGTGGGAGTGCATCTGCAGTAGCATTAGAAACAGCAGTATCAGTAAGCAGCAGCAGCAGCAGTAGTAGAAGCAGCTGTATCAGCAGCTGCATTATAAACAGCATCATCAGCGTGCGTGGTGACAGTGGGGGTGCATCTGCAGCAGCATTAGAAACAGCAGTATCAGTAAGCAGCAGCAGCAGTAGAAGCATCTGTATCAGCAGCTGCATTATAAACAGCATCATCATCATCAGCGTGTGTGCGTGGTGACAGTGGAGAGAGCGTGCGGGACACCTCCTGTCTTTGTGCTGGAGTCCAACTCGGGCGCTCTGGGTTTGCTGTCCACGAGCGGCGTGGACGAGGGCTCTGCAGGACACACGCGGTCATCACGTCACACCTCCCATTCAGCTACAGCTGGCTACGCACGGCGCGAAACAAGCCCCACGTACAGACGTACACGCGCGAGACACACCAAGCGGCCCGGCCAGCCGGCCGCACACGCGGTGTGGCCATGAGAGGCGGAGTCTCGGCCACGGGCAGAGGGCAAGGGAAGGAGTTGAGTCTCGGACTTGAACAGGGGGCACGGAGTGGACAGCATGGGTGGCTGGGGGGGGTGAAGGGATTTCCAGACTTTGGGGGGCAGCAGAGAAGAAAAAGCGACCTCTTGGTGGGTGAAAGATGACCGAGAGATTCGATGGAAATCTTTGCTTTGATGGGAGCAGAGAGAAAGTGAGGGGAGTAGAGTGAGATGAGAGGGGAGAAGTAGGAAAGTGCGTGAAGAGGAGTGGAGTGAGATGAGAGGGGAGAGGTAGGAGAGTGTGTGGAGGGGAGTGGAGTGAGATGAGAGGGGAGAGGTAAGAGAGTGCGTGGAGGGGAGTAGAGTGAGATGAGAGGGGAGAGGCAGGAGAGTGCGTGGAGGGGAGTAGAGTGAGATGAGAGGAGAGAGGTAGGAGAGTGCGTGGAGGGGAGTGGAGTGAGATGAGAGAGGTAGGAAAGTGCGTGGAGGGGAGTAGAGTGAGATGAGAGGGGAGAGGTAGGAGAGTGCGTGGAGGGGAGTGGAGTGAGATGAGAGGGGAGAGGTAGGAGAGTGTGTGGAGGGGAGTGGAGTGAGATGAGAGGGGAGAGGTAGGAGAGTGCGTGAAGGGGAGTGGAGTGAGATGAGAGGGGAGAGGTAGGAGAGTGTGTGGAGGGGAGTGGAGTGAGATGAGAGGGGAGAGGTAGGAGAGTGCGTGGAGGGGAGTAGAGTGAGATGAGAGGGGAGAGGCAGGAGAGTGCGTGGAGGGGAGTAGAGTGAGATGAGAGGAGAGAGGTAGGAGAGTGCGTGGAGGGGAGTGGAGTGAGATGAGAGAGGTAGGAAAGTGCGTGGAGGGGAGTAGAGTGAGATGAGAGGGGAGAGGTAGGAGAGTGCGTGGAGGGGAGTGGAGTGAGATGAGAGGGGAGAGGTAGGAGAGTGTGTGGAGGGGAGTGGAGTGAGATGAGAGGGGAGAGGTAGGAGAGTGCGTGGAGGGGAGTAGAGTGAGATGAGAGGGGAGAGGCAGGAGAGTGCGTGGAGGGGAGTAGAGTGAGATGAGAGGGGAGAGGTAGGAAAGTGCGTGGAGGGGAGTAGAGTGAGATGAGAGGGGAGAGGTAGGAGAGTGCGTGGAGGGGAGTAGAGTGAGATGAGAGAGGTAGGAAAGTGCGTGGAGGGGAGTAGAGTGAGATGAGAGAGGTAGGAGAGTGCGTGGAGGGGAGTGGAGTGAGATGAGAGAGGGGAGAGGCAGGAGAGTGCGTGGAAGGGAGTTGAGTGAGATGAGAGAGGGGAGAGGCAGGAGAGTGCGTGGAGGGGAGTGGAGTGAGATGAGAGGGGAGAGGCAGGAGAGTGCGTGGAGGGGAGTAGAGTGAGATGAGAGAGGGGAGAGGCAGGAGAGTGCGTGGAGGGGAGTGGAGTGAGATGAGAGAGGGGAGAGGCAGGAGAGTGCGTGGAGGGGAGTGGAGTGAGATGAGAGGGGAGAGGTAGGAGAGTGCGTGGAGGGGAGTGGAGTGAGATGAGAGAGGGGAGAGGCAGGAGAGTGCGTGGAGGGGAGTGGAGTGAGATGAGAGAGGGGAGAGGCAGGAGAGTGCGTGGAGGGGAGTAGAGTGAGATGAGAGGGGAGAGGCAGGAGAGTGCGTGGAGGGGAGTGGAGTGAGATGAGAGGTAGGAGAGGTAGGAGAGTGCGTGGAGGGGAGTAGAGTGAGATGAGAGGGGAGAGGCAGGAGAGTGCGTGGAGGGGAGTAGAGTGAGCTGAGAGGGGAGAGGTAGGAGAGTGCGTGGAGGGGAGTAGAGTGAGATGAGAGGGGAAGAGTGCGTGGAGTGAGATGAGAGGGGAGAGGTAGGAGAGTGCGTGGAGGGGAGTAGAGTGAGATGAGAGAGGGGAGAGGCAGGCAGGGGGTGAGTCCCCGGAGGAGCTAGAAGACCGAGTGATAACGACGTGCGATCCAGGATCTCGCTTGCCGAGTAAAAACACGTTGGCCAACTGCTCGATGCCGAAATGTTTTGCCGCCGGTTGCGAAACTCGGCGCAGGGCGATCACGGGCACGTTCCACGCAGGCCGCCAGCGCCACTCCGACGTGCGCTCTGCGCAAGCGACTCGCGCGCCGGCAACACCAAACAAACTTGGAAGCGTCGCGAGGGAATTCTATTGCAACAGCAACCGCCTTGTGCCCTGCCAGGGAGACAGAGGGCGACTCAGAACGTTTAAATGTGGCAACGTGAAAGTTACCGCTGTTCACTCACAGGACAGCGAGCAGGTTGCTGTTGGCCGCTGTGGTTTTTGTTGGGTGCGGACAAGTCGTCACGGCGGCAGTGGTTCTCTCCGAGCTACCAACTCCATAGGTTCAATCCCAAGCTATGACTACCTCTCTCTCTTCTGAAAGTACTTATGATATCCATTACCACCATCATCATCATCGCATAACCATTATCATCATAATTACAATACCTTCATAATCATTATCATCATGAATACAATAACATCATAATCAACCCTCCGAGGTTGATCAAATGTAACGCCACTCTCTGACGCATCACCAAATCACCCCAACGTGCCTGAACGCGCCCACATCTCAGAAGCTAAGCAGGCCTGCGCCGCCCCCGGAAGGGCGATGACCACGGGGGGGGGGGGGGGGGCTACGTGTTGGGCAGCAGCGAGGGCCGGAGGGCCGGCACCGCGTTGCCGCTACGCCCTCGAGCCGACAACGACCCCCCCTGCGCTGTGCAGCCCGCGCAAGTACGGACCACACGGCCCCCGCACGGTGCGGACAGGCCCTCATCCAGCAGCGGACAGACACTCGGCCCGCCCAGCCTCCCCTCGCCCCCCCCCGCAACTCGCGTCCGTTTGGCTCCCCCCGAGGCAACCTTGACCCCACACACTTTGCCGAGTCGAGCGCCACAAATAACCGCCGCAGTGTATTGAGGCGGGGGGGGACAGCGAGTGGTGGGTCATTGTGGGAACAACCACAACACGCTCACGGGAGGCTGTGCACAAACACGCCGCCGCCGCCGGCGCCGCCCTTACTCTGTGCTGCCCGTCCAGGCCGCCTTGCGTCCCGCTGGGCAGACTGCTCGGCACGCTTTGGCCTCGTCAACCATGATTTATCCACTGCTAGATGAAGTGTGGCCTCCCCCCCCCGCCAAGCCACGGAACATTCTTCCCTTCCGATATGAGGACGCCGCTGGGAGCTGTGCACTTTTAAATCGTCATCATCTAGAATATCAGCAGTCGCCAACCTTTTTGGCACCAGGGAACGGTTTGGTGGAAGACAATTTTTTCACGGATCGGGGGGGGGGTCATCATTGGAAGCTCTCCAGCGACGTTTGTTTTTTACTCATTGTGGCTACTAGGGGTTAGAGCTTGTGGGCTCACCAACACTGTGACTGAGACAAGTGTGGAGTGCGGGAAAGAGGCGCGGATGGAAGTGGTGAATAATAAAACAATGATGGGCGGGTTCCACGCACGGACTCACCGCTCTCACCACTATGCGGTGTGTAGAGTGTGTACACACAGGGACTCACCGCTCTCACCACTATGCGGTGTGTAGAGTGTGTACACACACGGACTCACCGCTCACCACTATGCGGTGTGTAGAGTGTGTACACGCGCGGACTCACCGCTCTCACCACTATGCGGTGTGTAGAGTGTGTACACACAGGGACTCACCGCTCTCACCACTATGCGGTGTGTAGAGTGTGTACACGCGCGGACTCACCGCTCTCACCACTATGCGGTGTGTAGAGTGTGTACACGCACGGACTCACCGCTCTCACCACTATGCGGTGTGTAGAGTGTGTACACACACGGACTCACCGCTCACCACTATGCGGTGTGTAGAGTGTGTACACGCACGGACTCACCGCTCTCACCACTATGCGGTGTGTAGAGTGTGTACACGCACGGACTCACCGCTCTCACCACTATGCGGTGTGTAGAGTGTGTACACACAGGGACTCACCGCTCTCACCACTATGCGGTGTGTAGAGTGTGTACACACACGGACTCACCGCTCACCACTATGCGGTGTGTAGAGTGTGTACACGCACGGACTCACCGCTCTCACCACTATGCGGTGTGTAGAGTGTGTACACGCACGGACTCACCGCTCTCACCACTATGCGGTGTGTAGAGTGTGTACACGCGCGGACTCACCGCTCTCACCACTATGCGGTGTGTAGAGTGTGTACACGCACGGACTCACCGCTCTCACCACTATGCGGTGTGTAGAGTGTGTACACGCACGGACTCACCGCTCACCACTATGCGGTGTGTAGAGTGTGTACACGCAGGGACTCACCGCTCTCACCACTATGCGGTGTGTAGAGTGTGTACACGCAGGGACTCACCGCTCTCACCACTATGCGGTGTGTAGAGTGTGTACACGCAGGGACTCACCGCTCTCACCACTATGCGGTGTGTAGAGTGTGTACACGCAGGGACTCACCGCTCTCACCACTATGCGGTGTGTAGAGTGTGTACACGCAGGGACTCACCGCTCTCACCACTATGCGGTGTGTAGAGTGTGTACACGCGCGGACTCACCGCTCTCACCACTATGCGGTGTGTAGAGTGTGTACACGCACGGACTCACCGCTCTCACCACTATGCGGTGTGTAGAGTGTGTACACGCACGGACTCACCGCTCTCACCACTATGCGGTGTGTAGAGTGTGTACACGCGCGGACTCACCGCTCTCACCACTATGCGGTGTGTAGAGTGTGTACACGCACGGACTCACCGCTCTCACCACTATGCGGTGTGTAGAGTGTGTACACACACGGACTCACCGCTCACCACTATGCGGTGTGTAGAGTGTGTACACGCGCGGACTCACCGCTCTCACCACTATGCGGTGTGTAGAGTGTGTACACACAGGGACTCACCGCTCTCACCACTATGCGGTGTGTAGAGTGTGTACACACACGACTCACCGCTCACCACTATGCGGTGTGTAGAGTGTGTACACGCGCGGACTCACCGCTCTCACCACTATGCGGTGTGTAGAGTGTGTACACACACGGACTCACCGCTCTCACCACTATGCGGTGTGTAGAGTGTGTACACACACGGACTCACCGCTCTCACCACTATGCGGTGTGTAGAGTGTGTACACACACGGACTCACCGCTCTCACCACTATGCGGTGTGTAGAGTGTGTACACACACGGACTCACCGCTCTCACCACTATGCGGTGTGTAGAGTGTGTACACGCGCGGACTCACCGCTCTCACCACTATGCGGTGTGTAGAGTGTGTACACACACGGACTCACCGCTCTCCCCTCCTGCAGCTGTGCGGCCCGGTTCCCAACAGGCCACGGGCCGGTAGCGGTCCGTGGCCCGGGGATTAGGGACTCCTGATTTAGATTGACGAGTTCGTTTCTTTTAGAGCGGCTTTCTGTGTTTAGCTTGTTGTCCTCGCCCCTCCGCTTAGCGGGGCTGGCTGTGTAGGGTGCAGAAGAAGTTCAAAATACACGGCGATGCAGCGGTAGCCAAAACGTGCTAATAGCGTACAGAAGTGTGGTGTATAGTAGTGTGTAGTATAGTAGTGTGGTGTAAAGTAGTGTGTAGTATAGTAGTGTGTAATAGTGTATAGTGGTGCAGTGTGTAGTGTTTAATGTAGCATATAGTAGTGTGGTGTATAGTCGTGAAGTGTATAGTTGTGTAATAGTGTAGTGTATAGTAGTGTGGTGTATAATCGTGTATAGTAGTGGTGAAAAGTGTTGTGCAAAGTGTTTAGTGTAGCATATAGTAGTGTGTATAATAGCGTGTACAGTTGTGTAGTAGTGTATAGTTGTGTAGTGTAGTAGTTTGTAGAACTTTTTTCGCACCGCGCGTAGCCAACCGTGCTAATTACTCGTGACCACCGAACATTGCCCCATCTCGTGACGGATCCTACCCAAGCCCATTAACCTTTGTGAGCAGGCACAGTGATGCCTTCAGCACGTGGAGATTACTTCCATTTTTGTTGGCTGCTATACGAAAAGCCACTTCGTTGAGCTCTCATTTGTGGCAAAGTCGCTGCTGAAAAAAAAGTTCGTAGCTAAGGGGGTTCTACACCTGGTAAGATAAAAAAATTGTTAAAAAATACACAAATAAAACTGAAATGATTTGTTTACATTTCCTACACTTTGCACTGCTATCGTGTTTTTGTATTGTTCGTTGTTGTAACGGTCTGACCCCGTGCCCCTCCTGGACATCTGTGAAGAGATTCACGGCTCACCGGATTCCTACAGGATAAATAAATATTCTGATTCTTGATTTCTGAATTAATTCATGCGTGAGTGGGTGAGTGAGCGAGTGAATTAATTAACGAGTGGGTGGGTGAGTGAGCGAATCACTGAATTGTATGCACGTATGTTCAACTTCTTTCACACCGTGCGTAGTCGTTCGCGCAAATCCGAAGTGCGGGAATTGGTGAATGAGTGAATGGGTAAGTGACTGGGTGAGTGAGTAAATGGGTAAGTGACTGGGTGAGTGAGTAAATGGGCGAGTGACTGGGTGAGTGAGTAAATGGGTAAGTGACTGGGTGAGTGAGTAAATGGGTGAGTGAGTGAATAGGTGAATGACTGGGTGAGTGACTGAGTGAGTAAATGGGTGAGTGACTGGGTGAGTAAATGGGTGAGTGACTGGGTGAGTGAGTAAATGGGTGAGTGAGTGAATAGGTGAATGACTGGGTGAGTGACTGAGTGAGTAAATGGGTGAGTGACTGGGTGAGTGAGTGACTTTATGAGTGACTGGGTGAGTGAGTAAATGGGTGAGTGACTGGGCGAGTGAGTGACTGGGTGAATGACTAGGTGAGTGACTGGATGAGTAACTGGGTGAGTGTATTAAATGGGTGAGTGAGTGAATAGGTGAGTGACTAGGTGAGTGACTGGGTGAGTGACTGGGTGAGTGAGTGAATGGGTGAGTGAATGACTAGGTGAGTGACTAGGTGAGTGACTGGGTGAGGGACTGGGTGAGTGAGTAAATGGGTGAGTGAGTGAGCTTTATCGGTCATTGCACTCTTCCAGGATAAAACATCTTCTGATTGCAATGGATTTTTATTTTACCGGGTTAGGCCCACTGATCTATATAGAAGCCCTTTTCAGAAGTGACCCGGTCATCACAAATCACAGCTCCACGAAGTGGCTTATCACGACGTGGCAATGTATCGCAGCCAAATTACTCTAAAACGCGTGATGTTGATTCTAAATGTGGAGGGGAAATTCCGGAGGACCCGGAGAAAAATCCACGCGACTACGGGGAGAGAGCGAGAGGGAACACGCAAACTCCAGATATACAGGAGACGTCTGGGTCGGGATCGAACCCACGAACCTCCTGCATACCAGGCGAGGTAGTTAACATCTCCCAGCCACCGTGGCGTCCTTGTTAGTGGGGGTCCCACAGAATGATTTAATCACCACGCAGGCCAGAGTGTGCGCCTGAGGCAAGATTGAGGTCTCACAGAATGATTAGATCACCACGCAGGCCAGAGTGTGCGTCTGAGGCAAGATTGAGGTCCCACAGAATGATTAGATCACCACGCAGGCCCGACGTTTTAGCCCGAGGCTCACACGCGTGTGCCCGTGGTGTCACCACGTGGGACACGTGATGGTACCACGGCAGGCCACGGTTCACGACCGCCCACACCACCACCACCACCACCCTAGTTAAACAAATATCCACGTTCACCGACATCGCCACGTGTTGTCCGGCTCAGTCCAGCGCGACTCTGCCCTAGGTCGACTCAGCCTAAAACGAGTGCCGGTCGTCTCGGGGGAGACAAAGGCGGCCCCGGACGTGCAGCCTTGACGTGCGCTCCCCTTTAACAGCGCCTCCGACCCTACACGGCAGCAGGCGTCAACCAGACGAGCAGTGGAGAGAGCCTGGACTCCCCGCTCTGGCTGCACGTGGAGCCACCCGAGTCGCGTGTCAGGCCAGCTGGTGACTTCAATGTTTTAAACGACAGCTTCAGATTCTCGCGAGCGGCGTTTTTCGGTGCAAGCGTGTGAACGCGCACGCACACGCGCGCACCCTACTAGACGTTTAACCTTGAGACGAGCGCTGGCGACGCCACAAACTAAATGTTTTAAACTTTTTTAAAGACGCCAACGCGTCTTGGGAAAAGCCTGCGGCCTTGCGACACGCCCGTTTGCATTCCACAGTCCGCTTCGGCGCGGCGCGAGCCTCGATTGGTCCAGAGGGGGCTCACGTGACAGCGGAAAGCCAATCACGGGCGAGAGCGCGCCTAAGCGGACTACCGATTACATACAAGGTCCGCGCTGTAACCACCCCCACCACGTCTCCTTATCCACTGCTGGATGAAGGCCGCCGGCTCCTCATTCCCTCAGCGACGACTTCCACCGCTCCATCTCCTCCCGGCTGCCGCTCCTCGCCTCGTTCGCCGGTTGCTACGATCATCAGCCAGCGGCCAACCCGCCGCTGGATGAATCCCGACACCCGAATGTTGCAATGGAGCGAGGCGACGCTCATCGGCTCCTTCGCGTCGGTGGCTGCGCGTGCCGATCGCTCAACGTGGCGGGGTTTAAACAACAACTACAACAACCACAACAACAACTACAACAACTACTACCGCGACACACAACAGCTGCTGTGAAGACGATGCCCCGAGAGGGTTCCAATACTCCAGTGCCAAGTGGGGGCCCCACCACTACGCCCTCGAAGCTGTGTAACCACGCGTTTGCCGCCCCGTCTCTGGGTTGTTGTTGTTGTTGTGGCCGCTAGAGTTAAGCCGCTAGAGTTAAAAGAACGACGCAGTAGCTCCCGCGTGGTGGAGAGACAGAGAGAGATGGAGACGCCGCGGGCGAGGAGAGTGGAGTGCCGGCTCGCACCGCTCATGAGGAAGGAGGGCACGAAGACGGCTGCGTTCACGTTGAGGTTCGTCACCGCGGCGTTCATGGCCTCCGCGTCCTGGTCCCAGCAGTCGGGAGCCGAGTCCTGCGTCTCCATCGCCTTCTCCATGCGGTAGAGGCCTCCCCTCCCTCTCGCCCTCCGCTCGCCCGCCTCGTCTCCCCCCTCGCTTCCTCCTCGTCTCCCCCCTCTCGCCCTCCTCCTCCTCCTCGTCTCCTCCTCAGCGGCGGCGGCGGCGTCGTCGTCCCGGGCGACGTTTCTCGCGGGCAGCTGAAGCGACGAGGCCGCGTGGGGCGCCCGGAATGGAGGCGCGAGGAGGTGGACGGGGCCTTTGCGTCGTGACGTCACGCGAGAGCGGACATGACGTCACGCGCGCAGCTGTGAATGACGTGCTCGTGATGTCACGCACGAGAACGAGCAACGGGTGCGTCGGGACGTGACGTCACGGGCGAGCGCTCGACGGTGCGGACGTGACGTCACGGACGAGCGCTCGACGATGCGTCGTGACGTCACGGGCGAGCGCTCGACGGTGCGGACGTGACGTCACGGGCGAGCGCTCGACGATGCGTCGTGACGTCACGCGCGAGTGCTCGATGGTGCGTCGTGACGTGTTTAATATACAATTTTCTTGCGTCTTGACGTCACGGATGAGAATTAAACGTTACGTCGTGACGTCACGGCAAGGCGGAGCGCGTATGTTGTGACGTCATTTGCAAAATTGAGAAACGTGTCATTTGGGGAGATGGAGGTTTTTACGTCGAAACGTCATATCACAGTGGGGCGTCGTGACGTCATTAATAAAAAGTTGTGCGTCATGACATCAGAGAAGGCGGTGCTTGCGGCGTGACGTCATTAACGGGGGCGGGTGTAGTCTTGCGTCGTGAGGCCAACTGGGCTTGTGAAATGACGTCAGAGCGTGAGGATTAGGCGAGGTTTACATAATGACGTAACCACGTAGCGACGTCACAAACACGGGGACGTGACTTTGCTATCTGAAAATGACGTCATGTAACTGTCGGCTGACGTCACGCGCAAACGAGGGACGGGTTGCGTTGTGAGATTATAATACGTCACGCTGGAGATGACGTCATACACAACAAATGTCACCCGTGCGCTCTCCGTGTTGTGAACAGCAACCTCGGCATCTTCTCGGTTCTTTCGGTAAAGTCACGTAGAAGGGAAGTAATAAAATAATAAAACAATTAAATTATTTTAATGCTTTCGTGACTGCAGGGATTCATCTTCTTGGTTCTTTCGGTAAAGTCGCGTAGAAGGGAAGTAATAAAATAATAAAATAAAACATAATAAATTAATTCTCACGACGTTTCGGCCACAACGCAAGCAGCCGTCCTCAGGTGAAGAACAGGGCTGTCCACCTGAGGACGGCTGCTTGCGTTGTGGCCGAAACGTGAGAATTTATTTTATTATGTTTTATTTACATTATTTTATTACTCCCCTTCTACGTGACTTTACCGAAAGAACCAAGAAGATGAATCCCGGCAGTCACGAAAGAAGCTTTAAATCTAAAAGCAACCTCGGCAGTTTAACACGCAGGAGGATTTCGCGACCAATTTCATCCCAAATTACTGGCGAGACGTCGTACTCAGACTGAATGTTGTGGCCGGGCTCTCCAACACACAACAATCCATGGTGGCTCCTTACTCGTTGGCTGTGTCGGGTGGTGGCGGGTTTAACGACACAGTTATATACTTACGCGATCTAACCCAAAAACACCTATTCTGGAGCAAGCTCGTTCAAGTTCAAGTTCATGTATTTGGTGTCGCCCTGTGAGCCATTCGGCTCTTGAATCGGGTGCAACCGCAACAAACAAAAAACATCTTAAAATGAAGACCAGATCCAGCCAACTTTATAGTTATACGCGATGTATATTGCTCAGGTGATTTTTTTCTGCAATATTTTGCTGTCTTTTCTTGGATTTTCTGTTTGCACTTTGTCACATAGTCACTTTAAGATGTTTTTTGTTCATGTTTTTGTTTTTTGTTTGTTGCGGTTGCACCCGATTCAAGAGCCGAATGGCTCACAGGGCTACACCTAATACATGAACTTGAACTGTTATACAAGTATTGTACATCTTCATATCTAACAAAAAAGTAAACATTGTGCCAATAAAAGCGAGATTGTAGTTCACTGTGTGCGTGGAACCACTGCCAACGCAGCAGCGGTAGCAGCGTCACCAAATCGTTTCGACTTGGTGGTGGTGGACAATCACGTGGTGGTGGTGGACAATCATCACGTGGTGGATCACCACGTGGTGGTGGATCAGAAGCGACCTGTTCACAAATGATGGCTCAAAGAAGTCGGCTTATCATCATTATCATCATCACGTGGACATTGATCGCAGAGTGGCGATGTTGATTCTAAACGTTGGGAGGGAAACACCGGAGGACCCGGAGAAAAATCCACGCGACCACTGGGAGAGAGAGACGCAGACTCCACATATACAGCAGCAGCAGCAGCAGGCGTCAATGGGTCTGGATCGAACCCACGACCTCCTGTGCACCAGGAGAGGTAGTTAACATCTCACCACGGAGAGAGACGCAGACTCCAAATATACAGCAGCAGCAGCAGGCGTCAATGGATCAGGATCTAACCCACGACCTCCTGTGTACCAGGAGAGGTAGTTAACATCTCACCACGGAGAGAGACGCAGACTCCACATATACAGCAGCAGCAGGCGTCAATGGGTCTGGATCGAACCCACAACCTCCTGTGTACCAGGAGAGGTAGTTAACATCTCACCACGGAGAGAGACGCAGACTTCACATATACAGCAGCAGCAGGCGTCGTCAGGGTCGACCCCACCGTGTCTCCATAGAGATGCCTCGTCAGCTGTCACAGTAACACCAAAGGCAAATCAATATCTCCCCGTACAGCCTTAGCAGGCCGTTGGGGCAAGTGCTGTTCGTGGCGAGGAGCAACCTATGGTTTCAAGTTTCATTCATTTCAAGTTTCATTTATTAGGTATAGCCCTAGATTTTAAGCTTTCGTGACTGCAAGGATTCATATTCTTAGGTTTTTTCGGTAAAGTCACGTAGGTAAAACATTAAAAAAGTAAAATAAAAAAATCACGACGTTTCGGAGGCAACAGAAGCTTCCGTCCTCAGGTGGGACCGTCACAGCCACGACAGCTGTATCAAGCAAATGAGAGATTGCAGGAGCTACCACTCCGTTTATATAATGGTGACTTTACCGAAAAAACCTAAGAATAGGTGTAGCCCTGTGAGCCATGCGGCTCTTGAGTCGGGTGCAACCGCAACAAACAAAAAAACATGAACGGAGAACATCTCAAAGCGACGACGCGCAACAGAAACATCCTGGAAAAAACCAGCAAATCTCCCAGAGGCTGGCACGGGACACGAGGGTGGGGGAGAGGATGGGTCGTAAGCACTCGGCCCGGCCGCCTTTCTCTCTCCCCGTGTTACACACCGCACCAGGTGTCGGCATTTGAGGCTGAGTCGACCTCGGGGATGTCCAGAACAGGTTCCGATTGACGCCACCGGCGTTGGGCGTGAGCGCGGATCGAACTCGGATCACTCGTTACGCAAGAATACTCACCACGAATTGCACCCGTCGCTCTCAATACTCACAAACCCATCGCACACAGCACCGCGGCGGCTGTGCCAGGCTAGGTGTACACAAAGATAACCAGTATATATGCAAATACTGTGTTCTTGGAATTTCTTTCACTTGATACAGCTATCGTGCTGTGACGGTTCCACCTGAAGACGGAAGCTTGTGTTGCCTCTGAAACGTCGTGATTTTTATTTTATTTTACTTTTATTAATTTTAATTCTTTACCTACGTGACTTTACCGAAAAAAACCTAAGAATACAAAGAGCACCACCTACGAAGGCCGGCACGGCACACGAGGGGGTGTGTGGCCAGCACCACGCACGGCCGCATTTGTCTCCCTAGTGGCGATGTTTACGCACCGCACCAGGTATTAATTTGAGGCTGAGTCGACCTAGGAGAGGCCCAGGATCGATTCAGAAAATCGTCACCGGTTGTTAGCCGTCATCGGGAGTCGAACTCCGATCGCCCGGGTTCGTAGCGCAGCTGTTAGCGAGCACCTATGGGATCAAAAACAAAGATCCCCCGTGTAGCCTTATCAGACTGTAGGGGCAAGTGCTGTTCAAGAGCAACACCTATGAAGGCCGGCACGGCACACGAGGGGGTGAGTGGCCAGCACCACGCCCGGCCGCCTTTGTCTCCCCACTGGCGATGTTTTACACATCGCACCAGGCACTCATTTGAGGCTGAGTCGACCTAGGGGATGCCCAGCGCCGGTTCAGATAATCGTCACTGGTGTTGACCATGAGCGGGAATCGAACTCGGGTCGCCGGGTTCGTAGCGCAGCTGTTAGCGAGCACCGATATAAGGTGTACACACACACAGTGACACACACACAGACACACACACAGACACACAGACACACACAGACACACAGACACACACACAGACACACAGACACACACAGACACACACACAGACACACACACAGTGACACACAGTGACACACAGTCAGACACACACAGACACACACACAGACACACACACAGTGACACACAGTGACACACACACAGATACACAGACACACACAGACACACACACAGACACACAGTGACACACACACAGTGACACACAGTCAGACACACAGTCAGACACACACACAGACACACACACAGACACACAGACACACACACACACAGACACACACACAGACACACAGACACACAGTGACACACAGTGACACACACACAGATACACAGACACACACAGACACACACACAGACACACAGTGACACACACACAGACACACAGACACACACAGAGACACACACACAGACACACACAGACACACACACAGACACACAGTGACACACACACAGACACACAGACACACACAGAGACACACACACAGACACACACACAGACACACACACAGACACAGAGACACACACACAGAGACACACACACAGAGACACACACACAGAGACACACACACAGAGACACACACACAGAGACACACACACAGACACACACACAGACACACACACACATGCCTTGCTCACAAAAGCTGACGTTGCTTAACAAATGCCCCACAAATTGCCATTTAAGGCGCAAACGCATCCATAATTGCCCCTTTGTCTCCTCTGCGCGCTATCGCTGGCTGCACCAAACGACCCCTAATTGGCCGTCCCCACATAATTGACGGGAGGTGGCTGTGTGTAGGTGGCTGTGTGTAGGGGTGAGGGTGGGTGTAGGGGTGGGGGTGGGGCTGGCTGGGTGTAGGGGTGGGGTGGGTGGGGGTGGGTG
The DNA here is from genome assembly GCF_015708825.2 of Lethenteron reissneri. Classification (NCBI taxonomy): domain Eukaryota; kingdom Metazoa; phylum Chordata; class Hyperoartia; order Petromyzontiformes; family Petromyzontidae; genus Lethenteron; species Lethenteron reissneri. The sequence continues at coordinate 1,160,423 of NC_083841.1, read as the reverse complement.
GGTGTAGGGGTGGGGGGGTGGGTGTAGGGGTGGGGGGGTGGGTGTAGGGATGGGGTGGGTGGGTGGGTGTAGGGGTGGGGGTGGGTGTAGGGGTGGGTGGGTGTAGGGGTGGGGGTGTCTGGGTGTAGTGGTAGGGTTGTGTGGGTGGGGGTGGGTGGGTGTAGGGGTGGATGTAGGGGTGTAGGGGTGGCTGTGTGTAGAGGTGGGGGTGGCTGGGTGTAGGGGTGGCTGGGTGTGGGGGTGGGGGTGTAGGGGTGGGGGTGTCTGTGTGTAGGGGTGGAGGTGTGTGTGTGTAGGGGTGTAGGGGTGGGGGTGGCTGGGTGTAGGGGTGGGTGTAGGGGTGTAGGGGTGGCTGTGTGTAGAGGTGGGGGTGGCTGGGTGTAGGGGTGGCTGGGTGTGGGGGTGAGGGTGTAGGGGTGGGGGTGTGTGTGTGTAGGGGTGGAGGTGTGTGTGTGTAGGGGTGGAGGTGTGTGTGTGTAGGGGTGTAGGGGTGGGGGTGGGTGTGTGTAGGGGTGGGGGTGGGTGTAGGGGTGGGTGTAGGGGTGGGGGTGGCTGAGTTTGGGGGTGTAGGGGTGTGTGTAGGGGTGGCTGGGTGTAGGGGTGGCTGGGGTTGGGGGTGTAGGGGGTGTGTGTAGGGGTGGGGGTGGCTGGGTGTAGGGGTGGTGGTTGCGCGTGCTTTGTTGGTGGTTGGGTGAGTGGTGGGTAGTTCGGTTGGGCTGTGGGTGTTGTGGTGGTCTGTGGGTGAGTGGCGCTTGCTGGGTGGTTGTGTGAGTGGAGCAAGGCCGTAATTATAATATTTTTGGGGGGGGCACACCCCCCCCCCAAAATATTAAAATATGCTCAAGACGTCCCCCCCAATATATTGCTGTAAAATAGATTTATGTTTCTATGATTGTGATTATGGTTGTATTTTATGTATCCCTAATCCCTGCCACGACCTACAATGAAACAAGAGAAGGTAAAACATAAAAAACAGAGCAATGTAATACAATACACTCGTAGACATTATTGTAATAAATAAATAAATAAAGCGATGTGTTAGTGATTTTTTAAAATATTTTAGGCAGGAATTCGTTTCAAATTTAGATTTTTTTCTGGGAGGGGGGGACCCCCAGACCCCTTGGAAGATTTGCCCCCCCCCCCAAATGTTGAGTCCATGGCTACGGCCTTGAAGTGGAGGTCATAGTGAGTGACTCGCTCTTCGAGTGAATGGTGGGTGTGTGAGTTGTGGTTGTAGGTGAATGTTCGTGGGTGGGTGTGTGGCTGTTTGAGTGAATGAATGGTGATTGTTGGGTGGTTGTTGGTGCGCGTGCACGTGCCTGCGTTGTGGTGGCGAGGAGATGTTATATGTCACGGTGATCATATTCGATGCATCTACGAATGTGTTCACAGCACGGCAGCATTGCGTTACTTGCACCGTTCCATGCAGATCCAACGCCTCACACACCCAGAGGACGTCACAGCCAGCGGAAATACAATAATAAGACAAGCTTTGTGCCAGAGAGCTCGGTGCTCCTCATCGCAAAGCCCCGCGGGACACTGGTGGCCGTTAGTGAGGCCCCTGGTGGCCTTTAGTGAGGCCCCTGGAGGCCTTTAGTGAGGCCCCTGGTGGCCTTTAGTGAGGCCCCTGGTGGCCGTTAGTGAGGCCCCTGGTGGCCGTTAGTGAGGCCCCTGGTGGCCTTTAGTGAGGCCCCTGGTGACCTTTAGTGAGGCCCCTGGCGACCTTTAGTGAGGCCCCTGGTGACCTTTAGTGAGGCCCCTGGAGGCCTTTAGTGAGGCCCCTGGTGACCTTTAGTGAGGCCCCTGGTGGCCTTTAGTGAGGCCCCTGGTGGCCGTTAGTGAGGCCCCTGGTGGCCTTTAGTGAGGCCCCTGGTGGCCTTTAGTGAGGCCCCTGGTGGCCTTTAGTGAGGCCCCTGGTGGCCTTTAGTGAGGCCCCTGGAGGCCTTTAGTGAGGCCCCTGGTGGCCTTTAGTGAGGCCCCTGGTGGCCTTTAGTGAGGCCCCTGGTGGCCTTTAGTGAGGCCCCTGGTGGCCTTTAGTGAGGCCCCTGGTGGCCTTTAGCGAGGCCCCTGGTGGCCTTTAGTGAGGCCCCTGGTGGCCGTTAGTGAGGCCCCTGGTGGCCTTTAGTGAGGCCCCTGGTGGCCTTTAGTGAGGCCCCTGGTGGCCTTTAGTGAGGCCCCTGGAGGCCTTTAGTGAGGCCCCTGGAGGCCTTTAGTGAGGCCCCTGGTTGCCTTTAGTGAGGCCCCTGGAGGCCTTTAGCGAGGCCCCTGGTGGCCTTTAGTGAGGCCCCTGGTGGCCTTAGTGAGGCCCCTGGAGGCCTTTAGTGAGGCCCTGGAGGCCTTTAGTGAGGCCCCTGGTGGCCGTTAGTGAGGCCCCTGGTGGCCGTTAGTGAGGCCCCTGGTGGCCTTTAGTGAGGCCCCTGGTGACCTTTAGTGAGGCCCCTGGAGGCCTTTAGTGAGGCCCCTGGTGGCCGTTAGTGAGGCCCCTGGTGGCCTTTAGTGAGGCCCCTGGTGACCTTTAGTGAGGCCCCTGGTGACCTTTAGTGAGGCCCCTGGTGACCTTTAGTGAGGCCCCTGGAGGCCTTTAGTGAGGCCCCTGGTGACCTTTAGTGAGGGCCCCTGGTGGCCTTTAGTGAGGCCCCTGGAGGCCGTTAGTGAGGCCCCTGGTGGCCGTTAGTGAGGCCCCTGGTGGCCGTAGTGAGGCCCCTGGCGACCTTTAGTGAGGCCCCTGGTGACCTTTAGTGAGACCCCTGGAGGCCTTTAGTGAGGCCCCTGGTGACCTTTAGTGAGGCCCTTGGTGGCCTTTAGTGAGGCCCCTGGAGGCCTTTAGTGAGGCCCCTGGTGGCCGTTAGTGAGGCCCCTGGTGGCCTTTAGTGAGGCCCCTGGAGGCCTTTAGTGAGGCCCCTGGAGGCCTTTAGTGAGGCCCCTGGTGGCCGTTAGTGAGGGCCCCTGGTGGCCGTTAGTGAGGCCCCTGTGGCCTTTAGTGAGGCCCCTGGTGACCTTTAGTGAGGCCCCTGGCGACCTTTAGTGAGGCCCCTGGTGACCTTTAGTGAGGCCCCTGGTGACCTTTAGTGAGGCCCTGGAGGCCTTTAGTGAGGCCCCTGGTGACCTTTAGTGAGGCCCCTGGTGGCCTTTAGTGCGGCCCCTGGTGGCCGTTAGTGAGGCCCCTGGTGACCTTTAGTGAGGCCCCTGGTGACCTTTAGTGAGGCCCCTGGAGGCCTTTAGTGCGGCCCCTGGTGGCCGTTAGTGAGGCCCCTGGTGACCTTTAGTGAGGCCCCTGGTGGCCTTTAGTGAGGCCCCTGGTGGCCGTTAGTGAGGCCCCTGGTGGCCGTTAGTGAGGCCCCTGGTGGCCTTTAGTGAGGCCCCTGGTGGCCGTTAGTGAGGCCCCTGGTGACCTTTAGTGAGGCCCTGGCGACCTTTAGTGAGGCCCCTGGTGACCTTTAGTGAGGCCCCTGGTGACCTTTAGTGAGGCCCCTGGTGACCTTTAGTGAGGCCCCTGGCGACCTTTAGTGAGGCCCCTGGTGACCTTTAGTGAGGTCCCTGGCGACCTTTAGTGAGGCCCCTGGTGACCTTTAGTGAGGCCCCTGGTGACCTTTAGTGAGGCCCCTGGCGACCTTAGTGAGGCCCCTGGTGACCTTTAGTGAGGCCCCTGGTGGCCTTTAGTGAGGCCCCTGGTGACCTTTAGTGAGGCCCCTGGTGGCCTTTAGTGAGGCCCCTGGCGACCTTTAGTGAGGCCCCTGGTTGACCTTTAGTGAGGCCCCTGGTGACCTTTAGTGAGGCCCCTGGTGACCTTTAGTGAGGCCCCTGGTGACCTTTAGTGCGGCCCCTGGTGACCTTTAGTGAGGCCCCTGGTGACCTTTAGTGAGGCCCCTGGTGACCTTTAGTGAGGCCCCTGGTGACCTTTAGTGAGGCCCCTGGTGACCTTTAGTGCGGCCCCTGGTGACCTTTAGTGCGGCCCCTGGTGACCTTTAGTGCGGCCCCTGGTGACCTTTAGTGCGGCCCCTGGTGGCCTTTAGTGAGGCCCCTGGTGACCTTTAGTGCGGCCCCTGGTGGCCTTTAGTGAGGCCCTTGGCGGCCTTTAGTGTGGCCCCTGGTGGCCTTTAGTGAGGCCCCTGGTGGCCTTTAGTGTGGCCCCTGGTGGCCTTTAGTGAGGCCCTTGGCGGCCTTTAGTGAGGCCCCTGGAGGCCTTTAGTGTGGCCCCTGGTGGCCTTTAGTGTGGCCCCTGGTGGCCTTTAGTGAGGCCCCTGGTGGCCTTTAGTGAGGCCCCTGGAGGCCTTTAGTGTGGCCCCTGGTGCCTTTAGTGAGGCCCCTGTTGGCCTTTTAGTGTGGCCCCTGGTGGCCTTTAGTGTGGCCCTTGGCGGCCTTTAGTGTGGCCCCTGGTGGCCTTTAGTGTGGCCCCTGGTGGCCTTTAGTGAGGCCCCTGGTGGCCTTTAGTGAGGCCCCTGGTGGCCTTTAGTGAGGCCCTTGGCGGCCTTAGTGGGGCCCCTGGTGGCCTTTAGTGAGGCCCCTGGTGGCCTTTAGTGAGGCCCTTGGTGGCCTTTAGTGAGGCCCCTGGGGGTCTTTAGTGAGGCCCTTGGTGTATTTTAGTGAGGCCCCTGGGGTCTTTAGTGTGGCCCCTGGTGGCCTTTAGTGAGGCCCCTGGTGGCCTTTAGTGAGGCCCTTGGTGTCTTTTAGTGAGCCCCTGGGGGTCTTTAGTGTGGCCCCTGGTGGCTTTTAGTGAGGCCCCTGGGGGTCTTTAGTGAGGCCCTTGGTGTCTTTAGTGAGGCCCCTGGGGTCTTTAGGTGAGGCCCTTGGTGGCCTTTAGTGAGGCCCCTGGGGGTCTTAGTGAGGCCCTTGGTGTCTTTTAGTGAGGCCCCTGGGGGTCCTTTAGTGAGGCCCTTGGTGGCCTTTAGTGAGGCCCCTGGTGGCCTTAGTGAGGCCCCTGGGGGTCTTTAGTGTGGCCCCTGGTGGCCTTTAGTGAGGCCCTTGGTGGCCTTTAGTGAGGGCCCCTGGGGGTCTTTAGTGAGGCCCCTGGTGGCCTTTAGTGTGGCCCCTGGTGACCTTTAGTGAGGCCCCTGGTGACCTTTAATGAGGCCCCTGGGGGTCTTTAGTGAGGCCCCTGGGGGTCTTTAGTGAGGCCCCTGGTGGCCTTTAGTGAGGCCCTTGGTGTCTTTTAGTGAGGCCCCTGGGGGTCTTTAGTGAGGCCCCTGGTGACCTTTAGTGAGGCCCCTGGTGGCCTTTAGTGTGGCCCCTGGTGACCTTTAGTGAGGCCCCTGGTGACCTTTAGTGAGGCCCCTGGGGGCCTTTAGTGAGGCCCCTGGTGGCCTTTAGTGAGGCCCTTGGTGTCTTTTAGTGAGGCCCCTGGGGGTCTTTAGTGTGGGCCCCTGGTGGCCTTTAGTGAGGCCCTTGGCGGCCTTTAGTGTGGCCCCTGGTGGCCTTTAGTGTGGCCCCTGGTGGCCTTTAGTGAGGCCCCTGGTGGCCTTAGTGAGGCCCCTGGTGGCCTTTAGTGAGGCCCTTGGCGGCCTTTAGTGTGGCCCCTGGTGGCCTTTAGTGAGGCCCCTGGTGGCCTTTAGTGAGGCCCTTGGTGGCCTTAGTGAGGCCCCTGGGGGTCTTTAGTGAGGCCCTTGGTGTATTTTAGTGAGGCCCCTGGGGGTCTTTAGTGTGGCCCCTGGTGTCCTTTAGTGAGGCCCCTGGTGTCCTTTAGTGAGTGCCCTTGGTGTCTTTTAGTGAGGCCCCTGGGGGTCTTTAGTGTGGCCCCTGGTGGCTTTTAGTGAGGCCCCTGGGGGTCTTTAGTGAGGCCCTTGGTGTCTTTTAGTGAGGCCCCTGGGGGTCTTTAGTGAGGCCCTTGGTGGCCTTTAGTGAGGCCCCTGGGGGTCTTTAGTGAGGCCCTTGGTGTCTTTTAGTGAGGCCCCTGGGGGTCTTTAGTGAGGCCCTTGGTGGCCTTTAGTGAGGCCCCTGGTGGCCTTTAGTGAGGCCCCTGGGGGTCTTTAGTGTGGCCCCTGGTGGCCTTTAGTGAGGCCTTGGTGGCCTTTAGTGAGGCCCCTGGGGGGTCTTTAGTGAGGCCCCTGGTGGCCTTTAGTGTGGCCCCTGGTGACCTTTAGTGAGGCCCCTGGTGACCTTTAATGAGGCCCCTGGGGGTCTTTAGTGAGGCCCCTGGGGGTCTTTAGTGAGGCCCCCTGGTGGCCTTTAGTGTGGCCCCTGGGACCTTAGTGAGGCCCCTGGTGGCCTTTAGTGAGGCCCTTGGTGTCTTTTAGTGAGGCCCCTGGGGGTCTTTAGTGAGGCCCCTGGTGGCCTTTAGTGAGGCCCTGGTGTCTTTTAGTGAGGCCCCTGGGGGTCTTTAGTGAGGCCCCTGGTGACCTTTAGTGAGGCCCCTGGTGGCCTTTAGTGTGGCCCCTGGTGACCTTTAGTGAGGCCCCTGGTGACCTTTAGTGAGGCCCCTGGGAGCCTTTAGTGAGGCCCCTGGTGGCCTTTAGTGAGGCCCTTGGTGTCTTTTAGTGAGGCCCCTGGGGGTCTTTAGTGTGGCCCCCTGGTGGCTTTTAGTGAGGCCCCTGGGGGTCTTTAGTGAGGCCCTTGGTGTCTTTTAGTGAGGCCCCTGGGGGTCTTTAGTGAGGCCCTTGGTGGCCTTTAGTGAGGCCCCTGGGGGTCTTTAGTGAGGCCCTTGGTGTCTTTTAGTGAGGCCCCTGGGGGTCTTTAGTGAGGCCCTTGGTGGCCTTAGTGAGGCCCCTGGTGGCCTTTAGTGAGGCCCTTGGTGTCTTTTAGTGAGGCCCCTGGGGGTCTTTAGTGTGGCCCTTGGTGGCCTTTAGTGAGGCCCCTGGGGGTCTTTAGTGAGGCCCCTGGTAGCCTTTAGTGAGGCTCCTGGCGGTCTTTAGTGTGGCCCCCGACAATACACAACAAGTGAACCCCCCCCTAACCCATCATGATCGTGCTGCTGCCAAAGCCCAGTGGTTTCAAATGGCGTGGAGGCCCTGGTCACGCTGCTGTGGTCTCATCGGTGGAAGTGGCCCCAACCCCCTTTCTCAGCATGAGATGGGAGCGGTGGCGCAGTGGTTAGCGCTACACTGCGCTACGAAACCTGGCGAACCGGGTTCGATTCCCGCTCACGGTCAAGACCGGTGACGATTATCTGAACCGGTCCTGGCCCTCTCCCTAGGTCGACTCAGCCTCAAAACGAGTCCATGGTGTGGTGTGGAAATATCACCGCTGGGGAGACAAAGGCGGCCGGGCGTGGTGCTGGCGACCCAACCCCCTCGTATGCCGTGCCGGCCTTCATAGTTTTTCGCTAACAGCACTTGCCCTAACAGTCTGTTAAGGCTATACAGGGGATATTTGTGTGCGTGTGCGTGTGTGCGTGTGCGTGTGTGCGTGCCCGCGTGTGTGTGCCTGTGTTTGTCTTGCGGTAATTGTGTGCATGTGAAGTTCACTTGCCCCCGACGGTTTGTAAGGCTAAATGGGGTGATCATTGTCTGCTGTGTCTGTCCGTGTGTGGGGGGGGGAGCGGTGGCGCGCGGTGAGCGCTACGCTGCTCACGGGCCAACACCAGTGACGATTACATTATCTGACCGGTCCTGGGCCTCCCACTTGCCCCGACAGTCTGTTAAGGCTATACGGGGGATCTTTGTATTTGTGTGCATTCACGTGTTTGTGCGTGCGTGGGGAGCGGTGGTGCAGCGGTTATCTCACTGCGCTACGGAACCTGGCGACCCGCGTTCGAGTCCCGCTCACGGCCCACCAACACCGGTGATGATCTAAAATGGGCCTCCCCTAGGTCGACTCAGCCTTACCTGGTGTAGACATCGGCACTGGGGAAACAAAGGCGGTCGGGCGTGATGCGGGCCACCCCCCCCGTCGTGTGCCGTGCCCGGCCTTTCATCGGCGCCACGACTCGATGACAGCACTTGGCCCAACGGCATGGTAAGGCTATACGGGGGATCTTTGTCTTTGTGCGCGTGCCTGGTGCAGCGGTGAGCGCACCGCGCTACAACACCGGCCACCTGAGTTTAACACCCCCACTCCCCGGTCATGGCCAACGACAGTGGCGACAGGGCGAATGTGAAACCTCTTGAGAGAGAGAGACACCCAGACCCAGGGCCTGAACCCAGGCCTGAACCCAGGGCCTGAACCCAGGGCTTGAACCCAGGGCCTGAACCCAGGGCCTCAATGCACCCACTCGGCTATTGTACGACTCAGCCCCCTCCTGAATCACCCACCAAGCCACGTCAATCACAGATGCAGCTGCGATCACCCCCACCTCTCACCCCCACCCCTCACCCACACCCCCCCACCCCTCACCCCCCACCTCTCACCCCCTCCCACCTTCACCCCACCACCCCCACCTCTCACCCCCCCCACCTCTCACCCCCCCACCTCTCACCCCCCTCACCCTCTCACCCCCCCCCCCCCACCTCTCACCCCCCCCCACCCCCCACCCCCACCTCTCACCCCACCTCTCACCCCCCACCCCCACCTCTCACCCCCCCACCTCTCACCCCCCACCTCCCACCCCCCCCACCCCCCCACCTCTCACCCCCCCCCCCCACCTCTCACCCCCATCTCACCCCCCCACCCCTCACCCCAACTCTCACCCCCCCCCCACCTCTCACCCCCCCCCCACCCCCCTTTGTAGTCCCGTAATTGAATCTCGCCCTCGCTCAACCCTCGACTCGGGAGGCGCGGGGACCGCTCGGTCCGGGGGAGCGCGGACTGCATCCACGCGTCAGGCATCCCGTAATTGGAATGGGCACCAATCCCCCCTCCCCCCTGCACCCCCCCCTGCCCCCCCCCCCCATTGACGCCCATCCGTAATTGGAGGTTTATTTTGTTCGCTCGCTGGGCTGTGGTCGGTGTCAAGGATGTGCGGCGTGTCCGTGAGACCGCTGGAAGTTTCTCTCGGCGGCGCCGCGCGTCAGGGTTCGTTGCCCATCGGAGGCGCAATTGCACCCAAGACCAAGAAGCATGGCCTTCAGCAGACTGCTGAGGCAAGTGCAGCGATTGTGAACCCCTTGAGAGAGACCCAGACCCAGGGCTTGAACCCAGCTCCTCAGTGCTGCCAGGTCAGAGTCTCTGACACGGTCATTGTGAACCTATTGAGAGAGAGAGACCCAGACCCAGGGCTTGAACCCAGGTCCTCAGTGTTGCCAGAGTCTCTGACACGGTCATTGTGAACCTTTTGAGAGAGAGAGACCCAGACCTTGAACCCAGGTCCTCAGTCCTGCCAGGTCAGAGTCTCTGACACGGCCATTGTGAACCCCTTGAGAGAGAGAGACACCCAGACCCAGGGCTTGAACCCAGGTCCTCAGTGGTGCCAGGTCAGAGTCTCTGACACAGCCATTGTGAACCCCTTGAGAGAGAGAGACCCAGACCCAGGGCTTGAACTCAGGTCCTCAGTGATGCCAGGTCATAATCTCTGACACGGCCACTGTGAACCCCTTGAGAGAGAGACACCTTGACCCAGGGCTTGAACCCAGGCCCCTCAGTGCTGCCGGCTCAGTGTACCCCACCCACTCAGCCCCCTCCTGAAACCCACCCGGTCACGTCAATCACAGATTGCAGCCGGCAACACTGGGGAGACGCCCGGCCGCCTTTGTCTCCCCAGTGGCGATGTTTACACACCACAACAGGTACTCATTTCAGGCTGAGTCGACCTAGGAGAGCCCCAGGACCGGTTCAGATAATCGTCACCGGTGTTGGCCGTGAGCAGGAATCGAATCCGGGTCGCCAGGTTCATAGCGCAACACGCTAACCGCTACACTACCGCTCCCCCGTCACACATTCACACACAGACACTCACACACACATTGACAGACACACACATTCACACACAGACACTCACACACACATTCACACACAGATACAATGGACCGGCCACCCGTCAAATGACTAAGTGGCCTTGAACACAGTCACTTGTGGAACCACAAACCCCCCTCCACACCCCACAAAGATCCCCCCTATAGCCTCCACAGACTGTTGGGGCAAGTGCTGTTAGCGAGCAGCACCTGTGGGGTGTAAACAACGACAGTCGCCATTCGCCACTCAGTGATGGTGACGTCACCACTGCGCTTGTGCCAGGCTAGGTGCACTTTGAGGTCACGTGAAGTGTTGAAGAGTCGCTGACAGGATGCCACGGGACAGACCCGGCAGGTCCCATGGGTTGACTGACCGAGATGACTGGCAGATGCACCACCTGTGCCAATTTTCTTTATTTTTTTTATTTTATCCGCCCGGCGCTCCGCTCGTTGTTGTGAGCGTCGCTCCTCTGCCCTCCGGAGGGCGACTGCCTTCAACTGCCCAGTGGCGTCCTTCACGAGCCTCCTCCACAGAGGCCGATCTTGACACCGCTAGTACCGGTCAACGGCAAGTCCACTCACTCCACATCCTCCCGTAACGCATCACTCCATCTCTTCTCCAGCAAGTTCTGTGCCCGTTTAGCCCCTCTATGCCGCAAAACAGGAGCTGCTCCTGCGGGCGACATGACCCAGCCAGCGACAAAGATCCCCCGTGTAGCCTTAACAGACTGTAGGGGCAAGTGCTGTTAGCGAGCACCTATAAAGTCCGGTACGGCACACGAGGGGGTGGGTGGCGAGCACCACGCCCGGCCGCCTTTGTCTCCCCAATGACGATGTTTACCACACACCGCACCAGGTACTCATTTGAGGCTGAGTCGACCTAGGGGAGGAGGCCCATGACCGGTTCAGATAATCGTCACTGGTGTTCGTGGCGGTGAGCGGTAATCGAACTCGGGTCACCGGGTTCGTAGTGCAAAACGCTAACCACTGGACCACCGCTCCTCATAGGTATACACAAAGACAAAGATCCCCCCTGTAGCCTTCACAGATTGTTGGGGCAAGTGCTGTTAGCGAGTAACACATATCAGGTGTACATAAAATACAAAGATCCCCCCTATAGCTTTAACAGGTTGTTGGGGCAAGTGCTGTTACACACACAGAGCATCATCAGTAGCAGCAGTCGTTGGCACCACCACCGCCACTCGCCCCTTCAATTAAGGGACCCTCCCCCACCCCCCCACCCATGGCCACTCCTCGTCACCTCTCTCCCACCACCGCCACCACCACCACCGCCCTTCCTCTCAGCGCAGAGAGCGCATAACCTCCCTCGGGCTGCTGCTGCTGCTGGTGGCTGTGGTGACGCGAGGAGGAGGAGGCGGTGGTGGGTGACACGGGCAGGGGAGGGGGTGGAGGTGGGCAGGGGGTGGAGGTGGGCAGGGGGTGGAGGTGGGCAGGGGGTGGAGGTGGGCAGGGGTGGAGGTGGGCAGGGGGTGGAGGTGGGCAGGGGGTGGAGGAGGAGGGGGAGCGGTGCCCTCTGGCTGTCTGCGCTACCGGGCGTGGGGCCCCCGAGGAGAGCGGAGAGGGCGCACAGGCGGAGGAAGACGACACACTTCACGTGGTGGGTGGGTGAGTGGGTGAGTAGGTGGGTGGGTGAGTGGGTGAGTGAGTGCTGAGTCGGTGAGTGAGTGGGTGAGTGAGTGGGTGGGGAGTGGGGGGTGAGTGAGTCGGTGAGTGAGTGGGTGAGTGAGTGGTGGGTGAGTGGGTGAGTGGGTGGGTGAGTGGGTGGGTGGGTGAGTGGGTGAGTGAGTGAGTGGTGAGTGGGTGAGTGGGTGGGTGGGTGAGTGGGTGGGTGAGTGGGGGTGGGTGAGTAAGTGGGTGTGTGGTGGGTGAGTGAGTGGGTGAGTGAGTCGGTGAGTAGGTGAGTGAGTGGGTGAGTGGGTGTGTGGGTGAGCGAGTGATTGGGTGGGTGGGTGAGTGAGTCGATGAGTGAGTGGGTGAGTGGGTGAGTGGGTGAGTGTGTGGTGGGGGTGTGGGTGGGTGAGTGAGTGATTGGGTGAGTGAGTGGGTGGGTGAGTGACTGGGTGAGTGAGTGGTGAGTGGGTGGGCGGGTAGGTGAGTGGGTGAGTGGGTGGGTGAGTGGGTGAGTGAGTGGGTTGGCGGGTAGGTGAGTGGGTGGGTGAGTGGGTGAGTGAGTGGGTGGGTGAGTGAGAGACGGTGAGTGAATGGGTGCATGAGTGAGAGAGGGTGAATGTGGTTATCAATCAAGGTGTTTGAGAAGGTGGGTCATGTAGCCCGCATGCCCAGCCACCGCATGCCTAAACAGATATTGTTCGGCCGGATCGAGGGGGCTAAACGGGCGCAGCACGAGCTAGTAAGGAGATGGAGTGATGTGGTACAGGAGGACGTGGAGCTGAGTGGACTTGCCGATGACTGGTACCAGCGGTGTCAAGATCGGCCTCTGTGCAGGAGGCTCGTGAAGGACGCTACTGGGCAGTTGGAGGCGGTCACCCTCCAACAACAACGGAGGACGGAGGAGCGACGCTCACAACA
>NC_083841.1:1125734-1147615 GCF_015708825.2 Lethenteron reissneri | reverse complement strand
CAAAAGGTTGTCTGTGTCATGTGTGTGTGCGAGCTCATGTGTCGCACGCGTGTGCGGAGCTGGCGTGTGCGTGTGTACGAGCCGGTTGACGTGTGCATGCGATCGAGCTGGCGTGTGTGCGTGTACGTGCGTGCGAGCTGGCATGTGCGTGCGTGTGAGCGAGCGTGCGAGCTGGCATGTGCGTGCGAGCAAGTGTGGAGCTGGTATGTAGCGTGCGAGCTGGTGTGTGCGTGTAGCGTGTGTGCGAGCGAGCTGGTGCGAGTGAGCTGGCGTATGTGTGTGTGCGTGCGTGTTGGTGTGTGTGTGCGTGCGAGCTGGCGTGTGTGTGTGTGTGTGCGGTGCGCTTTGAGCGCGTCGGGTTTCTCCACGCCGTGCCGCCAGCGTGCCGCTCCAGCGTGGCGGCGGGTTCGGCGTCGAGTTGAACGGCCGCTTTGTTTCCGTCGTGGGCGCAAGTCGGCGTCGTCCAGGCCCGTCCATCACTCCTTGTCCTGCACCAGCTTCAGCACCTTGCCGATAGCGATGGTTTTACCTGTGCGGAGGGGGGGGGGGGGGCGGACGGAGATGACGCGTGGAGACGCGAGATACGGAGGAGGGAGAGAGGTAAAAGATCCCCCCGTGAGCTCCAACATCCTGTCGGGGGAAGTGCTGTTAGTGGAGGCCGGCACGGCGATGTTGACACACCGCACCGGGTACTCATTTGAGGCTGAGTCGACCTAGTGGAGGCCCCAGGACCGGTAAAGATAATTGTCACTGGTGATGGCCGTGAGCGGGTATCAAATGAGGGTCGTCGGGTTTGCAGCACAGCTTGCTAACCGCTGCACTACCGCTCCCCACACACACACACAGAGCGTGGAGGTGGGCAACTTGGGTGGGTGGGTGGGTGCGTGGGTGGGGGTGGTACGGGTGGGTGCGTGGGTGGTGGTATGGGTGCGTGGGTGGGGTGGTATGGTATGGGTGGGTGGGGTGGTATGGGCGGGTGGGGTCGTATGGGTGGGTGCGTGGGTGGGTGGGGGTTGTACGTGGTGCGTGTGTGGGTGCGTGGGGGTGTGGGGGGTAGGGGTGGTATGGTGGGTGTGGGTGGTAGGCGTGGGTGGGGGTGGTAGGGGTGTGTGTGGGTGGGGTGGTATGGGTGGGTGGGTGCGGTACAGGTGTGGGTGGTAGGGGTGGGTACGTGTGGGTGGTAGGGGTGCGTGGGGTGGGTAGGGGTGGAAACCTTCGTCACGCAGGGTGAAGCGCCCCATTTGGGGGAAGTCCTTGAAGGTCTCGAGGCAGATGGCGCCGACGGCGCGCAGGCGTGCGATGCACACCTGGTCTTGCTTCACGTACGCCGCGGCCGCGTCTGACTCTTCTCACCACTCTTCTTGTCCACCAGGCACAGCGCGCCTGCGGCACGCAGAGCGAGAGACCGCTCGCTCACTCGCTCACCATTCACGAGGCTTGCCACGCTCACTCGCTCGCCCGCCGCTCACACCGCAGACTCACTCACTCGTCCACTCACCGTCCCACGAGGCCGTCCGCTCGCTCGCCCGTCCCACTCACTCACTCGTCCCCACTAGGCTTGCTCCACACTCACCCAACCGCTCGTGCGACAACCGCCCACTCGACCACCGACTTCGCTTACTCAACCGCTCACTCCCCTCACCGAACCATTAAATCGCCAATCACCCTCCTCCCGCTCTCCCATCCACGCGCTCGCCTCGCTCAGCCGCTGTGCGCCACCCGCTCGCTCAACCGCTCACCACCACCGAACCACTCACCTGCGTCCCCCCCCCCCCACCCATCGGCTCGCTCGCGAGGAACGCGACCGGCTGCTCGTTGCGCAGCGAAACCGAGCGCCACGTCGCAATTGTTCCCGTCTCTCCTGCTGCGTCTGCCGCGTCTGCTCTGCCTGCTGCGTCTGCTGCGTCTGCTCTGCCTGCTGCGTCTCCTCTCCCTGCCGCGTCTGCTCTGCCTGCTGCGTCTCCTCTCCCTGCTGCGTCTGCTCTGCCTGCTGCGTCTCCTCTCCCTGCTGCGTCTGCTGCGTCTCCTCTCCCTGTTGCGCGCGCCGTGCCGCTGTGGTTAGGCCCTGCGGCCGTGTGGAGGCGCTCTCCCGCCCACGCACCTTGATCTGTACTTCCTCGACGCACGTGGTGGATGTGCAGGACAGCGTTGTAGCCGGGGCAGATGATCGACTTGTGTTCAATGATCACGATCTGCGGGCAAAGAAGCACGACAAAGACAAAGATCCCCCGTATAGACTTGACAGAACTGTTGCGGCAAGTGCCCTTCGCGAGTAGCGCCACCCGTGGGATGGGTGGCCGACACTGAAGTGTTGACACAACCGCACCGGGTACTCATTTGAGCCTCAGATCAACCTAGGAGAGGCACAGGAACCGGTTCAGATAATCGTCACTGATGGTGGCAGTGCACTAACCGCTACCACTACCCGCTCCGACACAGATACACAGACACACAAAGACACAGACAAATAAAGACACACACAGACAGATAAAGACACACACAGACACACCGACACACACAGACCACTTAATAGGGACAGCACGCCGAGGCAAGCCAGTACACGGCAACCACGCCGAGAGGTACGGCACTCGGCACAAACAGCAAATCACTACGGCACGGGACCGAACCGGTCCTCGGCTCACGGCCACCACGAGCGACGGTTATGTGAACCGGATCTTCGGTCTCCCCCTAAGTCGACTCGGCCTCAAAGCGAGCACCGGCGCTCGTGCCAGGCTAGGCGGAGCACCCCACCTGCGCGTCGAAGGTGCAGCCCGGTGGCAGAGGTTGGCGGCGTCGCACAGCACGAAGCCCGGCAGGATCTCCTCCTCCTCAATGCCCTTGAGCCGCAGCTTCAGGTTCTCGCCGGGCCCCGCCGCCTCCGTCTCCACCTCGTCCGACAGCAGCGACAGCACCTCCACGTTGTGCTGTCACGGGGAGAGAGGAGTGACATCATGACACAGCGGTGGGTGACAGCACCTCCACGTTGTGCTGTCACAGGGAGCGGGGGTAGATGGCGAGAGAGTTGAGTGAAAATGTGAAAATGTCCTGGGCCTCGCCTAGGTCGACTCGGCCTCAAACGAGTACCTGGTGCGGTGCACAAACGTCACCGCCCACCCCCTCGTGTGCCACAGTGCCGGCCTTCCTAGGTGCTACTTTGCTAACAGCACTTGCCCCAACGGTCTGTTAAGGCTACACCGTGGATCTTTGTTTACATGTGTGTCTATATACACACTGCACATGTGTATCTGTGTTTGCGTTTGTATGAGTGTGTGTTAAAGGTGTACATGTGTGTATATACTTACAGATGTGTGTGTGTGTACCTCTTCAAAACTAAACTATAAACTATTTTTTTTATTTCACCCCACAAGGGCCCGCTGGGCTGCGTCGCTCTTTTTCAGCGGCGACGTGGCCACAAGCGATAGCTCAAGGAAGTGGGCTGCTCAACGCATCTTTGTCAAACACTCTAAACGCGTGACGTCGACTCTAAATGTGGCGGGAGAAACCGAAGGGCCTGGAGAAAAATCCACGCCACCACAAGGAGAACTCCAAATATACAGCAGCAGGCGTGAGGGTCGTGATCAAACCCACGATCTCCTGTATACCAGGCGAGGTAGTCAACATCTCCTAGCCACCGTGATGATGATGAGAGAGAGACGCAGACTCCAATATACAGCAGCAGCAGGCGTCAGGGTCGTGATCAAACCCACGATCTCCTGTATACCAGGCGAGGTAGTCAACATCTCCTAGCCACCGTGATGATGATGAGAGAGAGACGCAGACTCCAATATACAGCAGCAGCAGGCGTCAGGGTCGTGATCAAACCCACGATCTCCTGTATACCAGGCGAGGTAGTCAACATCTCCTAGCCACAGTGGCGTCCCTTGTGCGTGCGCGGGCATGGTCCAGGCCACTCCACCCTCTTGTGCGCCGTGCCGGCCTTCATAGGCGCTACTCGCTAACAGCACTTGCCCCAACAGTCTGTTACAGGCTACGCGGGGGATCTTTGTCTTTGTTCGTCTTTGGAGCCTCACCTTATTGGGCATCATGACGAGATGCTGCCCCTTGACGATGCTGCCCGACTCCAGCTTCCCCAGCACCACTGTGCCCATGTCCTGTGGGGCGGGGAGAGACGTCATGAGGTGTCTGGACTTCCGTGGGCAGAAGAGCCAAGTGAGAGCGGGTGGTGGTCGCGCAGTGGTGGCGGCGGTGGTGGCGGCGGTGGTGGCGGCGGTGGTGGTCTTGGTGGTAGTGGTCGTGGTGGTGGCGGCAGTGGTTCTGGTGGCGGCTGCGGTGGTGGTGGCGGTCGTGACGGCAGCGGTGGTGGTGTTGGTGGTGGTGGCGGCGGTGGTGGTGTTGGTGGCGGTGAGCTGGCACCTACCTTGTACTTGTCGACGATGGGGATGCGGATGAGTCGTCTGACGAGCGGTACATGCAAGGGAGGCTCTCCAGGTAGGGGATGAAGGGCAGCCCGCTGCAGTGTGGAAACACGCTCACACACTTAGTCACACACACACACTCACATACATACAAAGACCCCCTGTGTAGCCTTAACAGACTGATGGGGCAAGGGCTGTTAAGCGAGTAGCACCTACGAAGGCCGGCGCTGTGGCACACGAGGGGGGTGGGTGGCCAGCACCACGCCCGGCCGTCTCTGTCTCCCAGTGGCGATGTTTACTACTGCACACCGCACGAGGCTACTCATTTGAGGCCGAGTCGACCTCGGGGAGGCCCACGACCCGCCCACTCACTCACCCTCACCCCCCCCCCCCGCACCTCCGATAAGCACGGTTGGCTACGTACGGTGCGAAAGAAGTTCAACATCCATACAGACCCAGGACCGGTTCAGACGATCGTCACCGGTGGTGGCCACGGGCGGGAATCGAACTCGGGTCGCCGGGTTCGTAGCGCAGCGCGCTAACCGCTGTGCCACCGCTCCCCATAACCACAGACACATGCTAACGAGTGCATGCGTGAATGAATGAATGATGTGGAGGTTGGAGTGTGTCCCTGATGAAGTGAATGAGTAAATGAATTGACGAGGAGGCAAATGAATGAAGTGAATGGAGGTGGTTTGACTGCCCCCACATGTGAGTTAGTGAATGGATGCACGAGTGAATGAGCAAAGCGAGCGAATAATGAATTGATGAGTAAACCGAGTAAGCAAATCGTTGAATGAGCGAGTGAGTGCCGAGGATCTGACCAAGTGCATGCGTGAGTGAACAGGTGAATGTATGAGCCAATCACTGAATGAGTGAGTGAGTGACTGGGTGAGTGACTGGGTGAGTGGGTGAGTGACTGGGTGAGTGACTGGGTGAGTGACTGGGTGAGTGACTGGGTGAGTGACTGCGTGAGTGGGTGAGTGACTGGGTGAGTGGGTGAGTGACTGCGTGAGTGGGTGAGTGAGTGACTGGGTGAGTGACTGGGTGAGTGAGTGGGTGAGTGACTGGGTGACTGGGTGAGTGACTGGGTGAGTGACTGGGTGAATGGGTGAGTGACTGGGTGAATGGGTGAGTGACTGCGTGAGTGGGTGAGTGAGTGACTGGGTGAGTGACTGCGTGAGTGACTGGGTGAGTGACTGGGTGAGTGACTGGGTGAGTGACTGGGTGAGTGACTGGGTGAGTGACTGGGTGAGTGACTGGGTGAGTGACTGGGTGAGTGACTGGGTGAGTGAATGGGTGAGTGACTGGGTGAGTGACTGGGTGAGTGACTGGATGAGTGACTGGGTGAGTGAATGGGTGAGTGACTGGGTGAGTGACTGGGTGAGTGACTGGGTGAGTGACTGGGTGACTGGGTGAGTGACTGGGTGAGTGACTGGGTGATGACTGGGTGAGTGGGTGAGTGAGTGGTGAGGACCTCACCTGTACCAGGGGCACACGGAGGTGCAGGCCTCGCGAAGGTTGGCCCCCGTGAGGCCCGAGCACGGCATGAAGTGAATGTCCTTCTTGGGGTTGAAGCCGACCTTGCGCAGGAAGGGAACCAGCTTCTCCTTGCACTCCTCATACCTGGACACTCGACACACACACACACACACATCATACACACACACACACATTATACACACACACATCATACACACACACACATCATACACACGTAGTGACATAATACACACACATTACATTATATACACACATTTTATACACACATTACATCATACACACATTACATTATACACATACACACAATAGACGCACATTATACACGTTACATTAAATGACAAACACTCATCATACACACGTTACATTATACACACACACACATCATACACACATTACATTATACACACACATTATACACACACACAATACACGCACATTATACACACACACAATACACGCACATTATACATATTACATTACACACACACATCTCACACACACACACACGACATCATACACACACACACACCACACACACTCATCATACACACAAACACACATCTCACACACACACACCACATCATACACACAACACCATACACACAAACACACATCTCACACACACCCACATCACACACACCACACACTCCACCTCACACACACACTCATCACACACACACTCATCACCCACACACCACATCACACACACACACACCACACACCCCTGTCGAGTCTCAATACTCGGAGACACGGTCTCCTGCAGCCTCAAGGCCCCCGCCACTCCCATCCCAAGGAGGGCCTCACCTCTCCTGGCTCCAGTGCACCGTGGGGTCGTCCATCTTGTTGATGAGCACCACGAGGTGCTTGACGCCCGCCGTCTTGGCGAGCATGGCGTGCTCGCGCGTCTGCCCGCCCCGCTCGAAGCCCGTCTCAAACTCGCCCTTCCGCGCCGAGATCACCTGGGGGTGGGGGGGGTCACGCGCACAGTGGCAACAGGCGGGCGGGGGAGTCGGGGGAATGGGGTGAGTTGGGGGAGTTGGGAGCTCGTCACCACAGACCATCGGCGATTTTCCCCGTAATTTTTCGCGAATCGATTGCGCCGAATTCCCGGTTCGGGCCTGGTTCAGGTCCGGTGATATCCCTCAACCTGTCTAAGTTCTCTTATCCACATCTGGTGCCCCGCGCTGGCCAACCGCGGACACGGCCAGCGAGGGACGTCAACCGAATCCCGAGGGCCGCCGCCGCCCTCTCTCTCACTCACGTACCAGCACGGCGAGGTCGGCCTGCGACGCTCCGCCGATCATGTTGGGCACGAAGCTCTTGTGGCCGGGCGCGTCCAGGATGGTGAAATGTTTGTTTGACGTCTCGAAGTAGGCGCGCCCCACCTCCACCGTCTTGCCCTTCTCGCGCTCCTCCACGTTCGTGTCCAGGGCCCACGACAGGTACCTGGCACGCGCGTCGGCAGTACACTTTTTATTTCACACCGGCACGTCCGAGCCGAACCGGCGCCGAGGCCACCTCGCGGTACTCGTCGAGATTTTCTTCTCCCCACTGCTGGTTGGGAGAGCCGAGGCCGGAGCCAAACCGCGATGCGGTGGCCGCAGAAGGCCGCCCGGCTAACGACTCGCGCGACGGCAGCGGGCACGGCTAGGCTACTGCGGTGGACAAAAACAACCAGCCCCGGTGCCTCCTGGGCTCGGCACGGCACGGCATGGCACGGCACGGCTCGGTTGTGCAGTGGAAAAAAGTTAATAGATTCCTTCCCCGTGTAGCCGAGACAGCGCTGTCGACTGACTCCCCCCCCCCCCCCCCCCCCCCATGACGCACGAGGGAGCGGTGTGGCCAGAAACCGCGCCCGGCCGCCTTTGTTTGTGCACGGCACCAGCTACTCATTTACAGGCGAATCAATCTAAGGGTCTTTACCAAAAGACCCAAATAATATGAATTCCTAAAGTCACGAAAGCTTTAAGTCAACGTTTATGTATGTTGAACCTCTTTCGCATCATACGTAACCAACCGTGCAATTCAGTGGCGTGTCTGTGTTGTCTGTTGTGTCTATCTGTGTCTGCTGTGTGTGTCTGTGTGCGTGTCTGTGTGCGTGTCTGTGTTGTCTGTTGTGTCTATCTGTGTCTGCTGTGTGTGTCTGTGTGCGTGTCTGTGTGCGTGTCTGTGTTGTCTGTTGTGTCTATCGGTCTGCTGTGTGTGTTGCGTGCGTGTCTGTGGGCGTGCGTATCTTTGTGTGCGCGTGTTCGATGCTGCTGCTGTTGCTGTGCAGCGGAGTGAGAGCTCACCAGCTCTCTCTGCTCTTCTCTTTCGCTTCTCGCTCGTACTTCTCCAGCGTCCTCTTGTCTACCATGCCGTCAGGTACCTGCACGGAGCGGGCGGCACGGGCCACCGTCAACACCGCCATCGGCATCCACGTCCTGCCCTCTGGCAAGCGGGAAACCTGCATTGGCTTCTCCAGTTACCCAACGAATACATTACGAGGTCGCACTCATTACACACAAAGTGCTTGAGGCAAATGAACCACAATGCCTTGCTGCTGATCTTGTTAAGGAGCATAAACCGTCGCCACGCGAACTCCGATCATCCTCGCAGCAGCAGCAGCAGCAGCGGCATTTAACTAACCGTCGAGCAAAGACGGCGGTCACCGCATCATCGTCGCGCGGCGCTCTCAGAAGCGCTTCTGTGGCCGTCTGGAACGCTCTTCCCTTCCGATATGAGTAAGCCACTGGCGCTGTGCGCTTTTAAATCGTCGTCATCCTCGTCTAAATCAGGTGCGGGGAACCTTTTTTCTGCCAAGGGCCATTTGGATATTTATAACATCATTCGCGGGCCATACAAAATTATCAACTTATAAATTTGCCTGTTATATTTGGTCAAACATTTAATAAACTCGCCCCTAATGCGATGGCTGGAACTGCTTCTCTTTGGCGAGGCGTGTGATGTTAGCTGCTATTGATGATGTTGCTGCTACTCGCGACTGCTTTTCCAGGTTTGCTCCGAGATTTATTGAATTTCGAGTCCCGCCTGCGGTTGCCTTGGCAGGGCCAGACTCAAATGATTTCGCGAGCCTCATACCGGACGTTCCCCACCCCTGGTCTAAATTGATAAACTCGTTTGTCGAGAACTGCTTCATGTGTTTAGTTTGTTGTCCTTCCCCCACCACCTCCGATGAGTGCGGCTGGCTACGTACGGAGCCTACAACACGAGCCACGTGAAGCGTGGTCTATCCACTGCTGGACGCCAACGGCCATCCCTCAGTGTCACGATATCGCTGCTGTTAACGAGCGAGTGGACAAGCCGTGGTGGCGAGGAGATGTAACTACCTCGCCTGGTCTGCAGGAGGTCGTGGGTTCCATCCCGACCCCGACGCCTGCTTCTGTATATCTGGAGTTTGCGTGTCTCTCTCTTTCCCTGTGGTTGTGTGGATTTTTCTCCGGGTTTTCCCCTCCATGTTCAGAACGACCCTAGCCACGTGTGATCGCCGGTTGCTTCTGAAAAGGAGCTGCACAGCTCAGAGGCCTCTAACCTGCTTGAACACCAACAAACAAAAACCAAAGTAAAAAAATGTCACTCACATGATCTGCCCTCCGATTGTTGACTTGCCAGCATCTGCGGAAGGGGGGGGGGGCGACACGACACGGTGAGGCGCTACGCGCGGTGCCGCTGCAGCTGTGACAGCGCATCCCATGCGACCCGGCGGCGTGCTTCCCCTCATTACTGATACGCGCGTGTCTGTATGTCTGTGTGTATGCGTGTGTATGCGTCTGTATGTGTGTGTAGTGTGTGTGTGTCTGTATGCGTGTGTGTATGTGTCTGTATGTGTGTGTATGTGTGTATACGTGGTGTTGACCACCCACCCCCTCGTGTATCGTTCTCCGGCCTTCACAGGTGCTCGCTAACGGCACTCGCCCCAACAGTCTGTTAAGGCAATATGGGGGATCTTTGTCTTTGTATGTATGCATGCGTGTGTGTTTGTGTCTCTGTGCATCTGCGTTTGGCTGGGTGGAGATCAGTAGCGTAGCATGATACCATCAACACGCTAGGGGGCTCTGGGCCGTTCTTCGTGTGAGGGGGGGGGGTAGGTGGGGCCGTGCGCGCCTCTCACCCACGTGGCCGATGAACACCACGTTGACGTGGTCTTTGCGCGGCCCCTCCGAGGGCTTGGGCACCGGCGCCGGGACGGGGACCCCCTCCCCGTCCCCTCCTCCTCCTCGGGGGCCTCCTCCGCCCCGCCCGGGCCCCCGCTCTCGCCCGGAGGGGGGGCCGCCCCCCCCGCGTCCTCGCCGCCGCCCCCCCCCACGTCCTGGGGGGGAGGAGGAGGGGGGGGCTCGTCCGAGGGGGGGCCGCCCCCCCCTCCGCCTCCGCCGCCCCCGTCCGGTTGTTCCGGCTCGCCGCGCTCCTCCCAACTCTCGGCAGACTCGGGCTCTCCGTTCTCGAGCGGCGCTGGGAACGCCGAACGGCACCGTCGGCACACAGACGCGGGGGGGGGGGGGGGGTTAAGCAGCGCCGGGCCCGGGGGGGGGGGGGGGCGAGCCTCCAACTCGTATTCACGTCTCCCCTGCCCCCCCCCTGGCACGAAGCGTGGCGACGATAATCTCGGCAAGGACCGCAAAGGCAGAAGCATCGGGAGTATCATCGTTATCAGCAGCAGAAGAAGCAGCATTATAATCAACAGCATCAAAATCAGCAGCATTAGCAGGGGCATCAGCAGCAGCATCCAAGCCATCATCAGCAGCAGAGGCATCTTGTGCATCAGAGGCATCAACATTATGACTATCATCATCGGCAGCAGTAGTATTAGCATCGGCAACAGCAGTAAGAACAGCAGGAGAAGCAGCATCAGCAGCAGCATTATCAGGAAAAGTGGAAACAGTAGCATCAGCAGAGAACAGCAGTAGCATCGGCAAAAAGAGTAACATCAGTTGCAAGAGTAGCAACAGTCGTAGTAGTGGCATCTGCATCAGCAGTCGAATCATCCTTAACTTTGGAGCTTTCGTGACTGCAGGAATTATTCTTTGGTTCTTTCGGTAAAGTCACGTATAAAGAAAAAATAATAAATTAAATAATAACATACGACGTTTCGATTGCAACACAAGCAATCATCATCAGGTATAATGAAATAGCGACATAAAATCTAACCAGAAAAAATTATATCACAAGATACACACAGGGGCAACACAGGTACCTGTGTTGCCCCGCTGTGTGTATCTTGGTGATATCTGTCTGTTATATGTCTGTCTATAATTTTTTTCTGGTTGATTTTATGTCGCTATTTCCTTATACCTGATGATGTTGCTATGTGTTGCAATCGAAACGCGTATGTTATTATTAATTTATTATTTTTTTCTTATCGTGACTTTACCGAAACGACCAAAGAATAAGTCGAATCATCATCTCATCAGCGTGCGTGACAACGACAATGGGAGTGCTGTAGAATCTGCATCAGCAGCAGCCATTGCAAATGGTAGTATCAGCAGCAGTAGAAACTGCATCATCAGCAGAATGTATATAGAGTGACAATGGGAGTGCATCTGCAGTAGCATTAGAAAAAGCAGTATCAGTAAGCAGCAGCAGTAGTAGTAGAAGCAGCTGTATCAGCAGCAGCATTATAAACAGCATCATCATCAGCGTGCGTGGTGACAATGGGAGTGCATCTGCAGCAGCATTAGAAACAGCAGTATCAGTAAGCAGCAGTAGTAGAAGCAGCTGTATCAGCAGCATTATAAACAGCAGTATCAGTAAGCAGCAGTAGTAGTAGAAGCAGCTGCATCAGCAGCAGTATTATAAACAGCATCATCAGCGTGCGTGGTGACAGTGGGAGTGCATCTGCAGTAGCATTAGAAACAGCAGTATCAGTAAGCAGCAGCAGCAGCAGTAGTAGAAGCAGCTGTATCAGCAGCTGCATTATAAACAGCATCATCAGCGTGCGTGGTGACAGTGGGGGTGCATCTGCAGCAGCATTAGAAACAGCAGTATCAGTAAGCAGCAGCAGCAGTAGAAGCATCTGTATCAGCAGCTGCATTATAAACAGCATCATCATCATCAGCGTGTGTGCGTGGTGACAGTGGAGAGAGCGTGCGGGACACCTCCTGTCTTTGTGCTGGAGTCCAACTCGGGCGCTCTGGGTTTGCTGTCCACGAGCGGCGTGGAGAGGGCTCTGCAGGACACACGCGGTCATCACGTCACACCTCCCATTCAGCTACAGCTGGCTACGCACGGCGCGAAACAAGCCCCACGTACAGACGTACACGCGCGAGACACACCAAGCGGCCCGGCCAGCCGGCCGCACACGCGGTGTGGCCATGAGAGGCGGAGTCTCGGCCACGGGCAGAGGGCAAGGGAAGGAGTTGAGTCTCGGACTTGAACAGGGGGCACGGAGTGGACAGCATGGGTGGCTGGGGGGGGTGAAGGGATTTCCAGACTTTGGGGGGCAGCAGAGAAGAAAAAGCGACCTCTTGGTGGGTGAAAGATGACCGAGAGATTCGATGGAAATCTTTGCTTTGATGGGAGCAGAGAGAAAGTGAGGGGAGTAGAGTGAGATGAGAGGGGAGAAGTAGGAAAGTGCGTGAAGAGGAGTGGAGTGAGATGAGAGGGGAGAGGTAGGAGAGGTGTGGAGGGGAGTGGAGTGAGATGAGAGGGAGAGGTAAGAGAGTGCGTGGAGGGAGTAGAGTGAGATGAGGGGAGAGGCAGGAGAGTGCGGGGGGGAGTAGAGTGAGATGAGAGGAGAGAGGTAGGAGAGTGCGTGGAGGGGAGTGGAGTGAGATGAGAGAGGTAGGAAAGTGCGTGGAGGGGAGTAGAGTGAGATGAGAGGGGAGAGGTAGGAGAGTGCGTGGAGGGGAGTGGAGTGAGATGAGAGGGGAGAGGTAGGAGAGTGTGTGGGGGAGTGGAGTGAGATGAGAGGGGAGAGGTAGGAGAGTGCGTGAAGGGGAGTGGAGTGAGATGAGAGGGGAGAGGTAGGAGAGTGTGTGGAGGGGAGTGGAGTGAGAAGAGGGGAGAGGTAGGAGAGTGCGTGGAGGGGAGTAGAGTGAGATGAGAGGGGAGAGGCAGGAGAGTGCGTGGAGGGGAGTAGGTGAGATGAGAGAGAGGTAGGAGAGTGCGTGGAGGGGAGTGGAGTGAGATGAGAGAGGTAGGAAAGTGCGTGGAGGGGAGTAGAGTGAGATGAGAGGGGAGAGGTAGGAGAGTGCGTGGAGGGGAGTGGAGTGAGATGAGAGGGGAGAGGTAGGAGAGTGTGTGGAGGGGAGTGGAGTGAGATGAGGGGAGAGGTAGGAGAGTGCGTGGAGGGGAGTAGAGTGAGATGAGAGGGGAGAGGCAGGAGAGTGCGTGGGGGGAGTAGAGTGAGATGAGAGGGGAGAGGTAGGAAAGTGCGTGGAGGGGAGTAGAGTGAGATGAGAGGGAGAGGTAGGAGAGTGCGTGGAGGGGAGTAGAGTGAGATGAGAGAGGTAGGAAAGTGCGTGGAGGGGAGTAGAGTGAGATGAGAGAGGTAGGAGAGTGCGTGGGGGGAGTGGAGTGAGATGAGAGAGGGGAGAGGCAGGAGAGTGCGTGGAAGGGAGTTGAGTGAGATGAGAGAGGGGAGAGGCAGGAGAGTGCGTGGAGGGGAGTGGAGTGAGATGGAGGGGAGAGGCAGGAGAGTGCGTGGAGGGGAGTAGAGTGAGATGAGAGAGGGGAGAGGCAGGAGAGTGCGTGGAGGGGAGTGGAGTGAGATGAGAGAGGGGAGAGGCAGGAGAGTGCGTGGAGGGGAGTGGAGTGAGATGAGAGGGGAGAGGTAGGAGAGTGCGTGGAGGGGAGTGGAGTGAGATGAGAGAGGGGAGAGGCAGGAGAGTGCGGAGGGGAGTGGAGTGAGATGAGAGAGGGGAGAGGCAGGAGAGTGCGTGGAGGGGAGTAGAGTGAGATGAGAGGGAGAGGCAGGAGAGTGCGTGGAGGGGAGTGGAGTGAGATGAGAGGTAGGAGAGGTAGGAGAGTGCGTGAGGGGAGTAGAGTAGTGAGATGAGAGGGAGAGGCAGGAGAGTGCGTGGAGGGGAGTAGAGTGAGCTGAGAGGGGAGAGGTAGGAGAGTGCGTGGAGGGGAGTAGAGTGAGATGAGAGGGGAAGAGTGCGTGGAGTGAGATGAGAGGGGAGAGGTAGGAGAGTGCGTGGAGGGGAGTAGAGTGAGATGAGAGAGGGGAGAGGCAGGCAGGGGGTGAGTCCCCGGAGGAGCTAGAAGACCGAGTGATAACGACGTGCGATCCAGGATCTCGCTTGCCGAGTAAAAACACGTTGGCCAACTGCTCGATGCCGAAATGTTTTGCCGCCGGTTGCGAAACTCGGCGCAGGGCGATCACGGGCACGTTCCACGCAGGCCGCCAGCGCCACTCCGACGTGCGCTCTGCGCAAGCGACTCGCGCGCCGGCAACACCAAACAAACTTGGAAGCGTCGCGAGGGAATTCTATTGCAACAGCAACCGCCTTGTGCCCTGCCAGGGAGACAGAGGGCGACTCAGAACGTTTAAATGTGGCAACGTGAAAGTTACCGCTGTTCACTCACAGGACAGCGAGCAGGTTGCTGTTGGCCGCTGTGGTTTTGTTGGGTGCGGACAAGTCGTCACGGCGGCAGTGGTTCTCTCCGAGCTACCAACTCCATAGGTTCAATCCCAAGCTATGACTACCTCTCCTCTTCTGAAAGTACTTATGATATCCATTACCAATCATCATCATCGCATAACCATTATCATCATAATTACAATACCTTCATAATCATTATCATCATGAATACAATAACATCATAATCAACCCTCCGAGGTTGATCAAATGTAACGCCACTCTCTGACGCATCACCAAATCACCCCAACGTGCCTGAACGCGCCACATCTCAGAAGCTAAGCAGGCCTGCGCCGCCCCCGGAAGGGCGATGACCACGGGGGGGGGGGGGGCTACGTGTTGGGCAGCAGCGAGGGCCGGAGGGCCGGCACCGCGTGCCGCTACGCCCTCGAGCCGACAACGACCCCCCCTGCGCTGTGCAGCCCGCGCAAGTACGGACCACACGGCCCCCGCACGGTGCGGACAGGCCCTCATCCAGCAGCGGACAGACACTCGGCCCGCCCAGCCTCCCCTCGCCCCCCCCCGCAACTCGCGTCCGTTTGGCTCCCCCCGAGGCAACCTTGACCCCACACACTTTGCCGAGTCGAGCGCCACAAATAACCGCCGCAGTGTATTGAGGCGGGGGGGGACAGCGAGTGGTGGGTCATTGTGGGAACAACCACAACACGCTCACGGGAGGCTGTGCACAAACACGCCGCCGCCGCCGGCGCCGCCCTTACTCTGTGCTGCCCGTCCAGGCCGCCTTGCGTCCGCTGGGCAGACTGCTCGGCACGCTTTGGCCTCGTCAACCATGATTTATCCACTGCTAGATGAAGTGTGGCCTCCCCCCCCCGCCAAGCCACGGAACATTCTTCCCTTCCGATATGAGGACGCCGCTGGGAGCTGTGCACTTTTAAATCGTCATCATCTAGAATATCAGCAGTCGCCAACCTTTTTGGCACCAGGGAACGGTTTGGTGGAAGACAATTTTTTCACGGAGGGGGGGGGGTCATCATTGGAAGCTCTCCAGCGACGTTTGTTTTTACTCATTGTGGCTACTAGGGTTAGAGCTTGTGGGCTCACCAACACTGTGACTGAGACAAGTGTGGAGTGCGGGAAAGAGGCGCGGATGGAAGTGGTGAATAATAAAACAATGATGGGCGGGTTCCACGCACGGACTCACCGCTCTCACCACTATGCGGTGTGTAGAGTGTGTACACACAGGGACTCACCGCTCCACCACTATGCGGTGTGTAGAGTGTGTACACACACGGACTCACCGCTCACCACTATGCGGTGTGTAGAGTGTGTACACGCGCGGACTCACCGCTCTCACCACTATGCGGTGTGTAGAGTGTGTACACACAGGGACTCACCGCTCACCACTATGCGGTGTGTAGAGTGTGTACACGCGGACTCACCGCTCTCACCACTATGCGGTGTGTAGAGTGTGTACACGCACGGACTCACCGCTCTCACCACTATGCGGTGTGTAGAGTGTGTACACACACGGACTCACCGCTCACCACTATGCGGTGTGTAGAGTGTGTACACGCACGGACTCACCGCTCTCACCACTATGCGGTGTGTAGAGTGTGTACACGCACGGACTCACCGCTCTCACCACTATGCGGTGTGTAGAGTGTGTACACACAGGGACTCACCGCTCTCACCACTATGCGGTGTGTAGAGTGTGTACACACACGGACTCACCGCTCACCACTATGCGGTGTGTAGAGTGTGTACACGCACGGACTCACCGCTCTCACCACTATGCGGGTGTAGAGTGTGTACACGCACGGACTCACCGCTCTCACCACTATGCGGTGTGTAGAGTGTGTACACGCGCGGACTCACCGCTCTCACCACTATGCGGTGTGTAGAGTGTGTACACGCACGGACTCACCGCTCTCACCACTATGCGGTGTGTAGAGTGTGTACACGCACGGACTCACCGCTCACCACTATGCGGTGTGTAGAGTGTGTACACGCAGGGACTCACCGCTCTCACCACTATGCGGTGTGTAGAGTGTGTACACGCAGGGACTCACCGCTCTCACCACTATGCGGTGTGTAGAGTGTGTACACGCAGGGACTCACCGCTCACCACTATGCGGTGTGTAGAGTGTGTACACGCAGGGACTCACCGCTCTCACCACTATGCGGTGTGTAGAGTGTGTACACGCAGGGACTCACCGCTCTCACCACTATGCGGTGTGTAGAGTGTGTACACGCGCGGACTCACCGCTCTCACCACTATGCGGTGTGTAGAGTGTGTACACGCAGGGACTCACCGCTCTCACCACTATGCGGTGTGTAGAGTGTGTACACGCACGGACTCACCGCTCTCACCACTATGCGGTGTGTAGAGTGTGTACACGCGCGGACTCACCGCTCTCACCACTATGCGGTGTGTAGAGTGTGTACACGCGGACTCACCGCTCTCACCACTATGCGGTGTGTAGAGTGTGTACACACACGGACTCACCGCTCACCACTATGCGGTGTGTAGAGTGTGTACACAGGGACTCACCGCTCTCACCACTATGCGGTGTGTAGAGTGTGTACACACAGGACTCACCGCTCACCACTATGCGGTGTGTAGAGTGTGTACACACAGGGACTCACCGCTCACCACTATGCGGTGTGTAGAGTGTGTACACGGGACTCACCGCTCTCACCACTATGCGGTGTGTAGAGTGTGTACACACGGACTCACCGCTCTCACCACTATGCGGTGTGTAGAGTGTGTACACACACGGACTCACCGCTCACCACTATGCGGTGTGTAGAGTGTGTACACACACGGACTCACCGCTCACCACTATGCGGTGTGTAGAGTGTGTACACACACGGACTCACGCTCTCACCACTATGCGGTGTGTAGAGTGTGTACACACACGGACTCACCTCACCACTATGCGGTGTGTAGAGTGTGTACACGCACGGACTCACCGCTCTCCCCTCCTGCAGCTGTGCGGCCCGGTTCCCAACAGGCCACGGGCCGGTAGCGGTCCGTGGCCCGGGGATTAGGGACTCCTGATTTAGATTGACGAGTTCGTTCTTTTAGAGCGGCTTTCTGTGTTTAGCTTGTTGTCCTCGCCCCTCCGCTTAGCGGGGCTGGCTGTGTAGGGTGCAGAAGAAGTTCAAAATACACGGCGATGCAGCGGTAGCCAAAACGTGCTAATAGCGTACAGAAGTGTGGTGTATAGTAGTGTGTAGTATAGTAGTGTGGTGTAAAGTAGTGTGTAGTATAGTAGTGTGTAATAGTGTATAGTGGTGCAGTGTGTAGTGTTTAATGTAGCATATAGTAGTGTGGTGTATAGTCGTGTGAAGTGTATAGTTGTGTAATAGTGTAGTGTATAGTAGTGTGGTGTATAATCGTGTATAGTAGTGGTGAAAAGTGTTGTGCAAAGTGTTTAGTGTAGCATATAGTAGTGTGTATAATAGCGTGTACGTTGTGTAGTAGTGTATAGTTGTGTAGTGTAGTAGTTTGTAGAACTTTTTCGCACCGCGCGTAGCCAACCGTGCTAATTACTCGTGACCACCGAACATTGCCCCATCTCGTGACGGATCCTACCCAAGCCCATTAACCTTTGTGAGCAGGCACAGTGATGCCTTCAGCACGTGGAGATTACTTCCATTTTTGTTGGCTGCTATACGAAAAGCCACTTCGTTGAGCTCTCATTGTGGCAAAGTCGCTGCTGAAAAAAAAGTTCGTAGCTAAGGTTCTACACCGGTAGATAAAAAATTGTTAAAAATACACAATAAAACTGAAATGATTTGTTTACATTTCCTACACTTTGCACTGCTATCGTGTTTTTGTATTGTTCGTTGTTGTAACGGTCTGACCCCGTGCCCCTCCTGGACATCTGAAGAGATTCACGGCTCACCGGATTCCTACAGGATAATAATATTCTGATCTCTGATTTCTGAATTAATTCATGCGTGAGTGGGTGAGTGAGCGAGTGAATTAAATTAACGAGTGGGTGGGTGAGTGAGCGAATCACTGAATTGTATGCACGTATGTTCAACTTCTTTTCACACCGTGCGTAGTCGTTCGCGCAAATCGAAGTGCGGGAATTGAATGGAGTGAATGGGTAAGTGACTGGGTGAGTGAGTAAATGGGTAAGTGACTGGGTGAGTGAGTAAATGGGCGAGTGACTGGGTGAGTGAGTAAATGGGTAAGTGACTGGTGAGTGAGTAAATGTGTTGAGTGAGTGAATAGGTGAATGACTGGGTGAGTGACTGAGTGAGTAAATGGTTGAGTGACTGGGTGAGTAAATGGGTGAGTGACTGGGTGAGTGGTACTGGGTGAGTGTGAATGGGTTAGGTGAATGACTGGGTGATGACTGAGTGAGTAAATGGGTGAGTGACTGGTGAGTGAGTGACTTTAGATGACTGGGTGGGTGAGTAAATGGGTGAGATGACTGGGCGAGTGCGTGACTGGGTGAATGACTAGGTGAGTGACTGGATGAGTACTGGGTGAGTATTAAATGGGTGAGTGATGAATAGGGATGACTAGGTGATGACTGGGTGAGTGACTGGGTGAGTGAGTGAATGGGTGAGTGAATGACTAGGTGAGTGACTAGGTGAGTGACTGGGTGAGGGACTGGTGAGTGAGTAAATGGTGAGTGAGTGAGCTTTATCGGTCATTGCACTCTTCCAGGATAAAACATCTTCTGATTGCCAATGGTTTTTATTTTACCGGGTTAGGCCCCTGATCTATATAGAAGCCCTTTTCAGAAGTGACCCGGTCATCACAAATCACAGCTCCACGAAGTGGCTTATCACGACGTGGCAATGTATCGCAGCCAAATTACTCTAAAACGCGTGATGTTGATTCTAATGTGGAGGGGAAATTCCGGAGGACCCGGAGAAAAATCCACGCGACTACGGGGAGAGAGCGAGGGGAACACGCAAACTCCAGATTACAGGAGACGTCTGGGTCGGGATCGAACCCACGAACCTCCTGCATACCAGGCGAGTAGTTAACATCTCCCAGCCACCGTGGCGTCCTTGTTAGTGGTGGTCCCACAGAATGATTTAATCACCACGCAGGCCAGAGTGGCGCCTGAGGCAGAATTGAGGTCTCACAGAATGATTAGATCACCACGCAGGCCAGAGTGTGCGTCTGAGGCAAGATTGAGGTCCCACAGAATGATTGATCACCACGCAGGCCCGACGTTTTAGCCCGAGGCTCACACGCGTGTGCCCGTGGTGTCACCACGTGGGACACGTGATGGTACCACGGCAGGCCACGGTTCACGACCGCCCAACCACCCCACCACCACCCTAGTTAAACAATATCCACGTTCACCGACATCGCCACGTGTTGTCCGGCTCAGTCCAGCGCGACTCTGCCCTAGGTCGACTCAGCCTAAACGAGTGCCGGTCGTCTCGGGGAGACAAAGGCGGCCCCGGACGTGCAGCCTTGACGTGCGCTCCCCTTTAAGCGCCTCCGACCCTACACGCAGCAGGCGTCAACCAAGCATGGAGAGAGCCTGGACTCCCCGC
Source organism: Lethenteron reissneri (assembly GCF_015708825.2). Lineage (NCBI taxonomy): Eukaryota > Metazoa > Chordata > Hyperoartia > Petromyzontiformes > Petromyzontidae > Lethenteron > Lethenteron reissneri. Next base: position 1,127,661 of record NC_083841.1, on the reverse strand, counting down.
GCTGGCTGCACGTGGAGCCACCCGATCGCGTGTCAGCCAGCTGGTGACTTCAATTTTTAAACGACAGCTTCAGATTCTCGCGAGCGGCGTTTTTCGGTGCAAGCGTGTGAAACGCGCACGCACACGCGCGCGCACCCTACTAGAACGTTTAACCTTGAGACGAGCGCTGGCGACGCCACAAACTAAATGTTTTAACTTTTTTAAAGACGCCAACGCGTCTTGGGAAAAGCCTGCGGCCTTGCGACACGCCCGTTTGCATTCCACAGTCCGCTTCGGCGCGGCGCGAGCCTCGATTGGTCCAGAGGGGGCTCACGTGACAGCGGAAAGCAATCACGGGCGAGAGCGCGCCTAAGCGGAACTACCGATTACATACAAGGTCCGCGCTGTAACCACCCCCCCACGTCTCCTTATCCACTGCTGGATGAAGGCCGCCGGCTCCTCATTCCCTCAGCGACGACTTCCACCGCTCCATCTCCTCCCGGCTGCCGCTCCTCGCCTCGTTCGCCGGTTGCTACGATCATCAGCCAGCGGCCAACCCGCCGCTGGAGAATCCCGACACCCGATTTGCAATGGAGCGAGGCGACGCTCATCGGCTCCTTCGCGTCGGTGCTGCGCGTGCCGATCGCTCAACGTGGCGGGTTTTAAACAACAACTACAAACAACCACAACAACAACTACAACAACTACTACCGCGACACACAACAGCTGCTGTGAAGACGATGCCCCGAGGTTCCAATACTCCAGTGCCAAGTGGGGGCCCCCCACTACGCCCTCGAAGCTGTGTAACCACGCGTTTGCCGCCCCGTCTCTGGGTGTTTGTTGTTGTTGTGGCCGCTAGAGTTAAGCCGCTAGAGTTAAAAGAACGACGCAGTAGCTCCCGCGTGGTGGAGAGACAGAGAGAGATGGATACGCCGCGGGCGAGGAGAGTGGAGTGCCGGCTCGCACCGCTCATGAGGAGGAGGGCACGAAGACGGCTGCGTTCACGTTGAGGTTCGTCACCGCGGGCGTTCATGGCCTCCGCGTCCTGGTCCCAGCAGTCGGAGCCGAGTCCGCGTCTCCATCGCCTTCTCCATGCGGTAGAGCCTCCCCTCCCTCTCGCCCTCCGCTCGCCCGCCTCGTCTCCCCCCTCGCTTCCTCCTCGTCTCCCCCCCTCTCGCCCTCCTCCTCCTCCTCGTCTCCTCCTCAGCGGCGGCGGCGGCGTCGTCGTCCCGGGCGACGTTTCTCGCGGGCAGCTGAAGCGACGATGGCCGCGTGGGGCGCCCGGAATGGAGGCGCGAGGAGTGGACGGGGCCTTTGCGTCGTGACGTCACGCGAGAGCGGACATGACGTCACGCGCGCAGCTGTGAATGACGTGCTCGTGATGTCACGCACGAGAACGAGCAACGGGTGCGTCGGGACGTGACGTCACGGGCGGCGCTCGACGGTGCGGACTGACGTCACGGACGAGCGCTCGACGATGCGTCGTGACGTCACGGGCGAGCGCTCGACGGTGCGGACGTGACGTCACGGGCGAGCGCTCGACGATGCGTCGTGGACGTCACGCGCGAGTGCTCGATGGTGCGTCGTGACGTGTTTAATATCAATTTTCTTTCTTGCGTCTTGACGTCACGGATGAGAATTAAACGTTACGTCGTGACGTCACGGCAAGGCGGAGCGCGTATGTTGTGACGTCATTTTGCAAAATTGAGAACGTGTCATTTGGGGATGGAGTGTTTTACGTCGAAACGTCATATCACAGTGGGGCGTCGTGACGTCATTAATAAAAAGTTGTGCGTCATGACATCAGAGAAGGCGGTGCTTCGGCGTGACGTCATTAACGGGGGCGGGTGTAGTCTTGGCGTCGTGAGGCCAACTGGGCTTGTGAAATGACGTCAGAGCGTGAGGATTAGGCTAGGTTTACATAATGACGTAAACCACGTAGCGACGT
>NC_083841.1:975351-1125234 GCF_015708825.2 Lethenteron reissneri | reverse complement strand
TGGTGTCATGTCCATCCGTTCACAGATCGAGCCCCGCACAGCCCTCGCTCACCCCGGCCTCTGCAGAGAAGATGGAGGTTGTGGAGGAGAGCATGCAGGAGAATGTGGAGGAGGAAGGGAAGGAGGGGGGGAAGGAGAAGATGGAGGTGCTGACACGGGAGACGAGAGAGCGGAAGAAGAGATTTGGACTGGCTCGTGTGGGACGAGCAATCTGCTCTTTCTTCTGCCACTGGCTGCTTTGTGGTGGAGTTTCCACCGCAGAGTAGCCATGAAGGCGCCAGGGGTGGTGATGATAGATGTGCATCACCACCGCTATCACCACACATGCACACACATTCCACCCTCTTCCCACCCCAACATACACACAACACACATACACTAAACACACACACACTGCATACACTACACAGACACACTACATACACACCACAGACACTACACACACACTACACACACCACAGACACTACACACACACCACAGACACACACACACACACTACACACACCACAGACACTACACACACACTACAGACACTACACACACACCACAGACACTACACAAACACCACAGACACTACACACACACTACACCACACAGACACTACAAACACACACACTACACACACACCACACACACTACACACACCACACACACACACACACCACAGACACTACACACCACAGACACTACACACACACTACACACTCACCACAGACACTACAAACACACACACCACACACACTACACACACACCACACACACACCACACCACCACACTACACACACACTACACACACACACACACCACACTACACACACCACACACACACTACACACACACTACACACACACTACACACACCACAGTCACTACACACACACACTACACACACACCACAGACACTACACACACACACACACACTACACACACCACAGACACTACACACACACCACAGACACTACACACACACTACACCACTCACTACACACACACTACACACTACACAGACACTACACACACACCACAGACACTACATACACACACACACACACACACACCACAGACACTACACACACACCACAGACACTACACACACCACAGACACTACACAAACACCACAGACACTACACACACACACTACACACACACTACACACACCACAGACACTACAAACACGCACACTACACACTACACACACACCACAGACACTACACACCACAGACACTACACACACTACACACACAGACACTACAAACACACACTACACACACACCACAGACACTACAAACACACACACTACACACACACCACACACTACACACACGACACACACACCACAGACGCTACACACACACCACAGATACTACACACCACAGAGACTACACACACACACGACACTACACACACACTACACACACACTACACACACACACAAACACACCACACACTACACACACACACACTACACACACTACACACACACCACAGACACTACACACACACTACACACACCCCACACACACATTACACACACCACAGACACTACACACACACATTACACACACACAGACACTACACACACACATTACACACACACATACACTACACACACACACCACAGACACACTACACACACACCACAGAACACACACACACCACAGACACTACACACATACACCACACTACACACACACACCACACACACCCACTACACACACTACACACACACCAGACACTACCACACACTACACACACAAAACTACACACACAACTCCACACACACCACACACTACACACACACACACACAGACACTACACACCACAGACACTACACACACACCACAGACACTACACAACACACACACACACTACACAACACACCACAGACACACACACCACAGACACTACACACACACATACACACACACCACGACACTACACACATGGGCTGCTAGGCCTGCTGTGGCTGGACTTGCGGGTTTCATAACCCAGCCAACGCAGCCTCGCCTGCCGGAGGAACTGCAATTGCCAGAACTTTCAAGGATCTGAGAGCTCCTCGAACTGTAATCCGGCTGGTTAATCCCAGGATGGATCGGAGGCAGGCCACCCTACGTATCACACACACTGTACATTATTGTTATTGTAATATATACATTTTCAAATAAACTTGTAAATATACATGAGGCAATGTTGCTTTGTTTGCGAGTGTAGCCTGGTTCAAAGTGTCTTGGCTTGTGTGAGGTGTCTTGGCTCGCGCACGAGCTGGGAGTGCATTCTCAGCATCGGTGGATGGGCTTACGCTCTTGGCCGTTTGGAGGAGCTGAATTCGACCTGGTTGACATGACAACCACCTTTGTGTTGTAGGTTTTGTTAAGTCACCTGGCTTATTACATATAATTTTGTTATATCTGCATTCAAGAATCATTTTCACGAGTTCCTTCTGTAGGGTTTGGCCCCCTTCTTTGAGGTAAATCTCGTAATTAATTTTTGTACGGTAGTTGGTGATGCAATTATATGAATGGCTCCAGAGAAAATGTAATTATCATTTATGTGACGTGAGAACGGAATATAACGCCTCGTATTCGCGACGCTTTCCGTACTCTTGAGCTTATATTCCCTGTTGCCAAAATCTAAGTTTCTGATTTGATTCACGTCATACAGATCTCATAGTTACTAAATGTATTTAAAAAATTATTCCAGGAATCAATTTATTTCCAGACGAAGGGAAGGCAGTACTAGATTTTATGCGTATATTACTGGAACGCGCAAGTTGACCCCAACACCCTGGGCTGTCCGTGCTATCACAAATCTCTCTCGACGCATCCGCCGAATCCAGGAAAACAGTCGCCTTTCTATTTGCCAGGACACAATAACGTCCCTCGTCATCGCTTGAAGTCACAAGCCCTTTTTGGACCCATGCACTTAACCTCTAAAGATGCGAGTTTAACCCCGATGAAGTTTGGAGAGCTAAATGGAGTTCAAAATAACTCACAAACACCTTGTTGTGAAAAAATCCCTGAAGTCACGTAGGTAAAAAAATGTATAATAATTATAAAATAATAATAAATGAAAATAACAGTAAATTTATCTGTGACGGTCCCACCTGAAGACGGAGACTTGTGTTGCCTCCGAAACGTCGTGATTTACGAGTTATTTTCATTTATTATTATTTTATTTTATTATTACTATTTTACCTGCGTGACTTTACATAAAAAAACCTAAGAGTATGAATCCTTGCAGTTACGAAAGCTTCAAATCTAGAAGAAAATCCCTGGTTTTGATCTTCTACAAAGCTCATGGTCCACCCTAAATGGCATCCATACAACCAAGGCCGATGCGGATACCTGATGCACAAATGGAAAATTAAAAACTCTCCAGTGTGCGACTGCGGTCATCCAGAACAAACCGTACGTGTGGTGACGCGATGCCCGATCCACGAGTACGCAGGAGACATCGCCGCGATACACTCCGCCGCTCCTGACGAGGTTATCCGGCTCGACCACTTGGATGCGAAACTGTTGCTCGGCATCTACGTCAGCAAATACGAAAGAAGGAGGAGCGTGTATATCAAAAATGATCCGTCAAACTTTTGGCAACAAAATTGGCTTATTACACAGCTACATTAAGTTTACAATATGTAATTAAACACACAATCATGACCTTGTAATACAAAACAAGATCCCCCATTTAGACTGTTAGGCAAGTGCTATTAACACGCATGAATGATGGCCCGCACGGCACATGAGGGGATGGGTGGACAACACTTTGCATGGCCGCCTTTATCTCCCCAGTGCCGATATTGCCACACCATATAAGGCACTCAATTACAGCTGAGTTGATCTCAGGAGAGGCCCAGGACCGGTTCAGATACTCGTCACTGTTGTTGGCCGTGAGCATCGAACTGGTGTCGCTAGGTTTGTAGAACAGTGCGTTAACCACTGCACCTCCGCTCCCCCTCATCTTGTAATAGCGCACACACTAACACACCTCAACTGGGCATTAAGACGCACCCAATGCAAGTTTTCCAAATCTGCTCACCCAACAACAGCTGTCATTCACCACTACGTGGCAGTATTGTCACCACAGCACTTGTGCAAGGCTCGGTGCACTTTGAAGCCACGCGAAGTGCCGAAGGCCCACTGACAGGTCACAGAACAGACCCAGGTGTTGTGGGTTAACTGACTGAGATGACTGGCAGATGCACCACCCGTGCTCCACACTGTGCCAACTCGCTGAGTTTTAGCCACCTGAAGAGCCTCTCATTGTTGTGAGTGTTGCTTCTCTGCCCTCCACTGTTGTTTGAGGGCGAATGCCTCCAACTGCCCAGTCGGATCCTTCACGAGCCTCCTCCACACACACACACTCACCTACTGGAGCACAACAAACACCCATTCATGGAGTTGGCCAAACATCCTACTCTCGAAGCATAGAGCTTCGTAAATTGTTGGTGCCGGTTCTGCCTGCCCTTCTAGTGTGCCTGTGGTTTCCTACACCTCCGAATCATTCTATTTTTAGTGAGATGAAAACCAAACGCATGACACACAATTCAATATTCAATTAGAAGATGCACCCCCAACTTGTCTGTTTAAAAGCACAGGGGAAGAAAAGCACGTCTAATAATCCAGAGAATAGGGTGGGCACTTTGACGGAGTGGAAATCTTGAAATTCACCCCAAATGAAACTGTGATTAATTCAACAAGGAAATAAAATGACATGGCATGGTAAAGTGTCTTGGTGCATCTGACAATCTGCTGAAATCCTCAAAGCCAGTTGCATTACTTGCTGCTGCAGGTCTATGGGTCTCTATGTGAGTGATAAAGGTCACTTTTGCATGAATTAAATTACAATAATTAATCTAAAAACGAAGATCGTTTAATCATGTGATGACAGATTAATATTCCACGATGGCTGAGATTTTTTGTTGCAGCCATGAGGCTAAGAGTTCATAACGGCCATGTCAGTGATCCGGAGCCAACGGCGCTGAGATCCTGGGTTCAAGCTCTGGGTGTCTCTCTCAGAAGGTCCAAAATGGTTGGGTCAGAGACACTGAGCCAACAATACTGAGATCCTGCGTTACAAGGCCTGGGTCTGGGTGTTTCTCTCTCAGAAGGTTCATAATGGCTGGGTCAAAGAATCAGAGCAAACTCTGCTGAGCTCCTGGGTTCGATCTGTGGGTTTTCGTGTCTCTCAGGGGCTTATAAAGGCAGGGTCAGAGGCTACAACGGGCCTTGCGAGAGATTGAGAACTGAGCTGCATGTACAGCTGAATAGGCCTGACTCAGCTTATAAACTTCTGACCTCCGACTTATCGTATAGCAAGAGGGACGCCGCAGCAGCAGACGGAGTCAGTGTGTTTGTCAGTGCTGGATTATACTAGGAGCTAAATGTTTTCAAGCTATCAATTCCGGTTCCACTTGCTCTATTACTATAGTATTATACTGCCTTCAACTTTTATGAACGATTGGGTGTTTAAGGTTAGCGATTTGTCATTATCTGGCTGTATAGCAAATGAAAAAATACAATTACTTTACTCTGCAAGTTGTTGTGAGCGTCGCTCCTCCGCCCTCTGTTGTTGTTGGAGGGCGACTGCCTCCAACTGCCCAGTAGCAGCAGTAGCGTCCTTCACGAGCCTCCTCCTCCACAGAGGCCGCTCCACATCCTCCCGTACCACATCACTCCATCTCTTCTCTAGCCCGTGCCGTGCCCGTTTAGCCCCCTCGATCCGGCCGAACAAAAGCTGTTTCGGGCCCGCGGTGGCTGGACACGCGGGCTACGTGACCCCACACAATCGCACCTCCTGCCTCGGTCATTCCTCCCCGCGTCTCGACACTGCCGGTGCGACCACCAGCCGCGTCAGAAGAGCTCCAGGGAGGCCGAGGCTCTCCGCCTCCCTCGCCAGCTTCAAGTTAAAGACGCGAGCCACGGCGGCCACTGCAACCCAACCCAGTGCAGCGACTACAGCACTAACAGCAGTGCACCACCACCCACTGATGTCTGGAGTTCCTCCTTCGACGGAGGAAGAGCAAAACGCGACGACTCCCCGTCTCCCTCTCTGCTCGAGGCCTCCCGTGGCGAGGAGCAGACGGTGACATCGGCATTTAATTACTGAACACGTCGCCTGACACAAGAGTGGAGTAGACCGTGCGAGTCTATGGGTCTGAACGCGTTTCCATGCAAGTGTCGTTCGCGTACGTCGATGGGTCTCTGTGCGTGTCTGGGCCTACACGTGAGTCTGTGGGTCATCTGCACGAGTATATGAGTCTCTGTGTGAGTCTATGGGTCTCTATGTGAGTCTCTATGTGAGTCTCTGTGCTAGTCTGGGCCTACACGCGAGTCTGTGGGTCTCGAGGCTGTGTGGGTCTCGATAGGAGTCTGTGGGGTTGTATAGACGTGTCCCGCTAGTAATTCCCTGGTTATCAAGGCAGAGACCATCAACCCGCCACACTTGAGTACCCAGATTAACCACCACGGCCGAGCAGTCCATTCCTGGATTGGAACCCAGAATCTAAGCGGAGTTCAACACAGCAGTGGGGGGGGCATTTAGTCTACCAGTGGGGGGCTGCGGGTCTCTTCCAGTCCATGAGTCTCTGTGCTTCGCGTGGCGGGGTAAGAGTGGTGGTGGGTGCCCTCTCACCCTCTCCCAGGCTGGGCACTTGCCGGCGTGGAAGAGTAGGCCGAGAAATAAAATCACTTCGAGAGATGTTGGTGAGACAAAGCCGTGCCGGTCTTCGTAGGTGCGATGGGACTCGTCAACAGCACTTGCCCTAACATTGTCAACGGCTATACGGGACCTTTGTTTTGTGTGTACTGTACGTGTAATGTGCGATGCAATTATACAGTCAAGAGGTCGATAATAGCTTTCGCACACCGTGAATGAGTGCACACAGCACACGTGAACACGCCTGCGGGTTTCATAAAGTCTGCTTGGCCAGGATCGACACTTTCTGTCTATATTCGTGCGGGTTATGTGCCGAGGCGCGCGTGCATGTGACAGGGGCATATTAAACAAAGCGAATACTGCTCATTTCTGTGCTGTGTGCTGCTGGTATTCGTGGCGTAATACCACAGCGAGTAGCAGGCTCAGTACCAGTAGCTCCTTGATCAGGGTCAGTACCAGTGGCTACTTGGTCAGGGTCAGTACCAGTGGCTACTTGGCCAGGGTCAGTACCAGTGGCTACTTGGTCAGGGTCAGTACCAGTGGCTACTTGGTCAGGGTCAGTACCAGTGGCTACTTGGTCAGGGTCAGTACCAGTGGCTACTTGGTCAGGGTCAGTACCAGTGGCTACTTGGCCAGGGTCAGTACCAGTGGCTACTTGGTCAGGGTCAGTACCAGTGGCTACTTGGTCAGGGTCAGTACCAGTGGCTACTTGGTCAGGGTCAGTACCAGTGGCTACTTGGTCAGGGTCAGTACCAGTGGCTACTTGGTCAGGGTCTACCAGTGGCTACTTGGTCAGGGTCAATGCCAGTGGCTACTTGGCCAGGGTCAGTACCAGTGGCTACTTGGTCAGGGTCAGTACCAGTGGCTACTTGGTCAGGGTCAGTACCAGTGGCTACTTGGTCAGGGTCAGTACCAGTAGCTCCTTGATCAGGGTCAGTACCAGTGGCTACATGGCCAGGGTCAGTACCAGTGGCTACTTGGTCAGGGTCAGTACCAGTGGCTACTTGGTCAGGGTCAGTACCAGTGGCTACTTGGTCAGGGTTAGTACCAGTGGCTACTTGGTCAGGGTCAGTACCAGTGGCTACATGGCCAGGGTCAGTACCAGTGGCTACTTGGTCAGGGTCAGTACCAGTGGCTACTTGGTCAGGGTTAGTACCAGTGGCTACTTGGTCAGGGTCAGTACCAGTGGCTACTTGGCCAGGGTCAGTATCAGTGGCTACTTGGTCAGGGTCAGTACCAGTGGCTACTTGGTCAGGGTCAGTACCAGTGGCTACTTGGTCAGGGTCAGTACCAGTGGCTACTTGGTCAGGGTCAGTACCAGTGGCTACTTGGTCAGGGTCGATGCCAGTGGCTACTTGGCCAGGGTCAGTGCCAGTGGCTACTTGGTCAGGGTTAGTACCAGTGGCTACTTGGTCAGGGTCAGTGCCAGTGGCTACTTGGCCAGGGTCAGTGCCAGTGGCTACTTGGTCAGGGTCAGTGCCAGTGGCTACTTGGCCAGGGTTAGTACCAGTGGCTACTTGGTCAGGGTCAGTACCAGTGGCTACTTGGTCAGGGTTAGTACCAGTGGCTACTTGGTCAGGGTCAGTGCCAGGCTCAGTACCAGTGGCTACTTGGTCAGGCTCAGTACCAGTGGCTACTTGGTCAGGCTCAGTACCAGTGGCTACTTGGTCAGGGTTAGTACCAGGCTCAGTACCAGTGGCTACTTGGTCAGGCTCAGTACCAGTGGCTACTTGGTCAGGGTTAGTACCAGTGGCTACTTGGTCAGGGTTAGTACCAGTGGCTACTTGGTCAGGGTCAGTGCCAGGCTCAGTACCAGTGGCTACTTGGTCAGGGTTAGTACCAGTGGCTACTTGGTCAGGGTCAGTGCCAGGCTCAGTACCAGTGGCTACTTGGTCAGGCTCAGTACCAGTGGCTACTTGGTCAGGCTCAGTACCAGTGGCTACTTGGTCAGGGTCAGTGCCAGGCTCAGTACCAGTGGCTACTTGGTCAGGCTCAGTACCAGTGGCTACTTGGTCAGGCTCAGTATCAGTGGCTACATGGTCAGGGTTAGTACCAGTGGCGACTTGGTCAGGCTCAGTACCAGTGGCTACTTGGTCAGGCTCAGTACCAGTGGCTACTTGGTCAGGCTCAGTACCAGTGGCTACTTGGTCAGGCTCAGTACCAGTGGCTACTTGGTCAGGCTCAGTACCAGTGGCTACTTGGTCAGGGTTAGTACCAGTGGCTACTTGGTCAGGGTTAGTACCAGGCTCAGTACCAGTGGCTACTTGGTCAGGCTCAGTACCAGTGGCTACTTGGTCAGGGTTAGTACCAGTGGCTACTTGGTCAGGGTTAGTACCAGTGGCTACTTGGTCAGGGTCAGTGCCAGGCTCAGTACCAGTGGCTACTTGGTCAGGGTTAGTACCAGTGGCTACTTGGTCAGGGTCAGTGCCAGGCTCAGTACCAGTGGCTACTTGGTCAGGCTCAGTACCAGTGGCTACTTGGTCAGGCTCAGTACCAGTGGCTACTTGGTCAGGGTCAGTGCCAGGCTCAGTACCAGTGGCTACTTGGTCAGGCTCAGTACCAGTGGCTACTTGGTCAGGCTCAGTATCAGTGGCTACTTGGTCAGGGTTAGTACCAGTGGCTACTTGGTCAGGCTCAGTACCAGTGGCTACTTGGTCAGGCTCAGTACCAGTGGCTACTTGGTCAGGCTCAGTACCAGTGGCTACTTGGTCAGGGTTAGTACCAGTGGCCGCTTCCTGGCCACCTGCCCGGCCGACAGCTTCCTCTTGGAGCTGCACGAGTTCATCGCGCTGGGCCTGTGCCGCGAGCGCGCTTACGACAACTACCAGGAGCAGTGGGGGTAACGTCGCGCGCATCCTACCTCCCGCGCGATCGCGGTGGCAGCGGTGATTGCAGCAGTGGTGGTGGCAGCAGCAGTGGCAGCAGCAATGGTGGCAGCAGCAGTGGCAGTGGTGGTGGCAGCAGCAGTGGCAGCAGCAATGGTGGCAGCAGCAGTGGCAGTGGTGGTGGCAGCAGCAGTGGCAGCAGCAATGGTGGCAGCAGCAGTGGTGGTGGCAGCAGCAGTGGCAGCAGCAGTGGTGGCAGCAGCAGTGGCAGTGGTGGTGGCAGCGGTGGTGGCAGCAGCATGGTGGCAGCAGTGGCAGTGGTGGTAGCGGCAGTGGCAGTGACGGCAGCAATGGTAGCAGCGGCAGTGGCAATGGTGGCAGCGGCAGTGGCAGTAGCGGTGGTGCTGGTAGCAGCAATGGCGGCAACGGCAGTGGTGGCAGTGGTACTGGCAGTGACGGCAGCAGTGATGGCAGCGGTAACAGCGATGGCAGTGGTAGTGGTGGCAGTGGTAGCAGTGGCAGCAGCAGTAGTGGCGGCGGTAGTGGCAGCATCACCATCGCGAAGAGCACATCTGTCCCGAGTGTTCGCTCAGAATCAAAGTGGTTTCCTGCTCAAAGCAGCATGGAGGCGGTGCTCATCATCAGTAGTGGAAATTCCCCAGTGCTATGATAGGAAATGAGCCCATAGGTTGATAACCGTTACTGACTTATGACTTCTTGAGGTGTCATATATATTGTTGTATATTTTTTTCTTTGGCGGCAAGTGTGCTTGGCGAATGCGGAATATATTTTAGCCAGACTCATCGAGCCAGACTAAGGCTCTGCCAGGAAACATACTGAACTTTTCAAACTGAACACCTCCTGTTCCTTCCCCCTGCCCCCCCACCCCCGCCAGGCTGAGCGAGACGCTGTCCAATCACCTGGAGGCAAAGGGCGTGGAGCGCTCCGGGGAGCTGAGCGAGGGCTTGCCCGCCGACCTCACCGTGGCTCACAGCTTTGCCGTCTGGAAATTGGCACTGGCTGCGTGGGGAGGCGCCGCCAAGCCCAGCCTGCATTGGCGCGGCTAGCCCACATGGCTAGCGAGGGTGGCTAGCCCACATGGCTAGCGAGGGTGGCTAGCCCACATGGCTAGCGAGGGTGGCTAGCCCACATGGCTAGCGAGGGTGGCTAGCCCACATGGCTAGCGAGGGTGGCTAGCCCACATGGCTAGCGAGGGTGGCTAGACCGCAGGGCTAGCGAGGGTGGCTAGCCCACATGGCTAGCGAGGGTGGCTAGCCCACATGGCTAGCGAGGGTGGCTAGCCCACATGGCTAGCGAGGGTGGCTAGCCCACATGGCTAGCGAGGGTGGCTAGCCCACATGGCTAGCCCACACGGCTAGCGAGGGTGGCTAGACCGCAGGGCTAGCGAGGGTGGCTAGACCGCAGGGCTAGCCCACATGGCTAGCCCACATGGCTAGCCCACACGGCTAGCGAGGGTGGCTAGCCCACACGGCTAGCCCGGGTGGTGCGACTGCGTGGCTAGATCACGTGGCGTGACCGCTCACTCGGTCATTGTTTTGTTGTTCTTTATTGTTTTATTGTTGTTTTATCGTCGCATTCGACAAATGTTTTCCCGAGAAAGGCAACGGTTCCGTACGCCACTTCCTTCGCACATTCTCCGACTTGCACTGCCACTTCCGCGGAGATGGCTGGGTTCAGGCCCCGGCACTCTGTGTGTGCGTCTGCGCGCGCGTCCCTCATCACGAGGGTTCACTTTAAACTACAATCGGCTCATTCCCCGACGTTCTCGCAACGACCGCGCTTCCATCGGCGTTGCGTCGTCAGAAGACGATCAATCCCTTGGGAAATTCTAGATTTGCCTCCGAAACGTCGTGATTTTTATTTTCATTTTATTTTTATTTTGATGTTTTACTTACGTGACTTAACCGAAAAAACCTAAGAATATGAACCCTTGGGAAATATCGTTCCGAGCAGATAACACAGAGCTACCTCAGAGATCACGGCAGGCGCTTGCCCTGCAGTACATGAGTAATGTTCATCGGGCGACGGTCAAACTAATGCTTTTGCCGTATCATACCGCACCGGGTACTAATGTAGCGCTGAATCGACCTAGACCAGGGGTCGGCAACCAAAATAACAAGAAGAGCCATTTCTTTCCAATTCGGTACAAAATTCAGTATTTCAAGAGCCGCAATGCATCTGAGTACATACTGTACATACGTACATATCGTCAAGAAGCAGCCCGTAAAGAGCCGCATGCGGCTCCGGAGCCGTAGGTTGCCGACCCCTGACCTAGACGATGCCCGGGACAAGATGAGATCATTTCCACTGAAATCACGGCGGGTGAATCAAACTGAGGTTGGCGAATTCGCCGTGACAAGGCCCCACTCTGCTTTCAAACCACGCCGCCCGCCCGGGGGAGGTCTTTAACATCCAAGCGTGAGCGAAGCAGGGGGGGCACCGTCTTTTTACGGTCAAATACACCCGGGCTGTATTAACCAGGGCGGACGCCGGGCTCGAACCAAATTGCCACAAAGGGCTGCAGTTAAAAATAAACTATTTTTCATTTTTATACTCTTAGGTTTTTTCGGTAAAGTCACGTAGGTAAAAATAAATAATAAAAGTAAAAATAATAGAAATAATTTTCAAGTAAATCTAGCTGTGACGGTCCCACCTGATGACGGAGACTTGTGTTGCCTCCGAAACGTCGTGATTTATTCTTTTATTTCTATTATTATTTCAACGTTTATTATTTATTTTTACATACGTTACTTTACCGAAAAAAACCTAAGAGTATGAATCCTTGCAGTCACGAAAGCTTCAAATCTAAAATTATTTTTCATTTTACCAGGTTGAAGGGCTCCACTGAGCTATGTAGCTCTTTATCCAGAAGCGACATGGCTATCACAAATGATAGCTCAACTCACTTGCTTATCATCGCGAGGAAATATATAGCGGCCAAATACTCTGAACGCACATTGTTGATTCTAAATGTGGAGGGAAAACCTTGAACTGGAGAAAAATCCACGCGACCACGGGGAGAGAGACACGCACACTCCAAATGTACAGCAGCAGCAGGCGTCAGGGTCGGCATCGAACCCACGACCTCCTGTGCACCAGGTGAGGTAGTTAACATCTCACCGCCGTGGATGCTGTTGTACTCGTGTGGGTCAACGTGGCACAGCAGCAACAGCCCCCCCCCTCGTGGACTGGCAGCCTCCTGTACCCGCCTGTGAGGCATAGCGCCCTCTTGCGGAAAAGCCTCGCGCTGCAGAAGTTACAACAGCGGAAATTGCAACCGCTTCCGCGATAAGCCATATAGATGTGTACGTACGTTCTCACCGTTGCATAAATGCCCACGATTGTGAAGTGATTTTAACAGAGTAAATGTCCGTGTTTGACGTACACCGCTGTGTGTGTGTGCCTCTCCAAACTCCACAACACGGGCAAGCCACTCGCCACTCGCCATGACACACGTGGCGCTCCGCCACTACACACGTGGCCGCGACACTCGCTGCACTCACCCCTCTCACTCGGCACAGCCGCGAAACGCTCCCCCGTGGCTATCGGCCAGGCACCGGAGTGCAGCAGCAGGACTTTGCTGCACACACACACAGAGTCCTGCTGTAACACACACACGTGTGTTACAGCAGGACTCTGCTGCTACATACACGTGTGTGTGTAGCAGCAGAGTCCTACACACACACGTGTGTATGTAGTATCAGGACTCTGCTGCACACACACACAGTCCTGCTGCTACACACACACACACACGTGTGTGTGTGTAGTAGCAGAGTCCTGCTGCTACACACACACACGTGTGTATGTAGTAGCAGAGTCCTGCTGCTACACACACACACGTGTGTGTGTGTGTGTATAGTAGCAGGACTCTGCTGCTACTGCAGCCTCGAGACTGTTGAGTATTTCCCGGCTCTCGTCCGATTCGAGTCGAGAACGCGCCACTCTCACGACTCTCGAGTGCTGCCGGCCGAGTCAACAACGAGCTGGTGGACTTAGTAGGAAGGACGTGCGTCGGTACCCGATGCTGAACTTCTTTCGCACCGTACGTAGCCAACCGTGCTAATCGGAGGTGCGGGGGAAGGACAACAATCTAAACACAAGAAGGCGGTTCTAAAGAAACGAGTCTTTGGTAATCTCCATGATTTAAAAGTGCCCAGCTCCGGTGGCTTCCTATCAGAAGAGCGTTCCAGGCGGCCGCATCAACATCGTCAACATCATCATCGCCATCGTGTGTGCAGGTACCTCAACAACATCATCATCACCGCCATCGTGTGTGCAGGTACCTCCTCAACATCATCACCGCCATCGTGTGTGCAGGTAGAACTTCTATCGCACTGCACGGAGCCAACCTCGCTCATGAGAGGTGCGGGAAGGACAACAAGAAACAACAACAACAACAAGCAGCTTCAGCAGCAGCAGCAGGTCTCAAGAGTTTGTCAATTTAGGAGCTCCAGCGGTTCCCCCCAGGCCGTGAGGCCCTGGGGGCGGTGTGGGCTGCGGGGCACCCACTGAGCAGGGAGGCGACAATCTTCACATCAAGATTGAGGCGACAATCAGTCAAGACGTGACCCCTCTCCCTGTCCGCACGCCGACTCTTTACCCCCCACCCCCCAAGGATTAACGCTATTAACGTGTTTAAGCAAACAAGACTATCTCATTCTAGACTTGAAGCTTTCGTGACTGCAAGGATTCATATTCTTAGGTTTTTTTCGGTAAAGTCACGTAGGTAAAACATCAAAATTAATAAAAAAAATATTTTTTATTATTTTATTTTTATTAATTTTGATGTTTTACCTACGTGACTTTACCGAAAAAACCTAAGAATAAGACTATCTCACTCATCTTAAGGCCAATGTAGACACATTGTTATCGAGGCTTCCCCAGATGTTTCCTATGTGTACATTGCCAGTAGACCCCCCCCCCCATAGGCAAGCGAACGCGTTTGAGTCACCCCCCCCCCTCTATGCGAACTCAACTGAGGGCCCCCCACTTGACCATACTTCACCACGCTGGTCGGCGCGGTCTGGCGCAGGAAGCGGCGAGCGTGGAGGGGACCCCACGTCTCCCGCGGGGTTCAGGGCTCCGTGGGGAGGCGCTCATCCAGCAGTGGAGTGGCGCGGGAGGCTTCTATAACACACCTTTCTTAATGTTTCATTAAAGTTAATTGTTTATAAATAATTCTAGATTTGAAGCTTTCGTGACTGCAAGGATTCATATGCTTAGGTTTTTTCGGTAAAGGCACGTAGGTAGAACATTAAAATTAATAAAAGTAAAATAAAATAAAAATCACGACGTTTCGGAGGCAACACAAGTCTCCGTCATCAGGTGGGACCGTCACAGCTACATTTACTTGAAAATAATTTACTTGAAAATAATTGCCTCCGAAACGTCGTGATTTTTATTTTACTTTTATTAATTTTAATGTTTTACCTACGTGACTTTACCGAAAAAACCTAAGAATATGTTTATAAATACATTAATATTCAGTCGTGTACAATTAAAGCCGATGTCTAAACGATATATGAACTTAATACAAAGGTATGCTAATGTTAAGGAATACACTTTCAACATGAACGATTTCACACTATACGGTATTATTTAATGGGATACATTTTGACAATATGGTACATTTGTGGCTGAGTAGACCTAGACGTCGCTTTGTACAGGCACTGCAAGTTGGTCGTTACACGCTCACAGCATCGCCGCTCACCAAAACGAGACACACGAAGACACAAAAACCAGAGCGGAATATCGAGAAAGTCGCAACGCCTTAGACACACTCACAGACACACACAGAGACACACTCAGACACACAGAGACACACTCAGACACACTCACAGACACACACAGAGACACACTCAGACACACTCAGAGACACACTCACAGACTCAGACACACAGAGACACAGACTCAGACACACAGAGACACACTCAGACACACTCAGAGACACACACACAGAGACACACTCAGACACACTCAGAGACACAGACACACTCACAGACTCAGACACACAGAGACACACAGAGACACAGACTCAGACACACAGAGACACACTCAGACTCACACACACATACACAAGTAGAGGCACTCACAGATACACACAGAGACGCACAGACTCAAGACACACTCAAGACACAGAGACAGACACGTAGACACACACAGAGACACACTCAAGACACGTAGAGACACACACACAGAGACACACACACAGACACATAGAGACAGACACAAAGATCCCCTCTATCGCCTGATCAGACTGCAGGGGCAAGTGCTGCTAGGGAGCGCCTAGAAAGGCCGGCACGGCACACGAGGGGGTGGGTGCCCAGTGCCACACCAAGCCGCCTTTGTCTCCCCAGCGGCGATGTTTACTACACACCGCACCAGGTACTCATTTGAGGCCGAGTCGACCTAGGGGAGGCCCAGGACCGGTTCATACAATCGGCCCCCATAGCGACGGTGAACGCGGGCCGCGCGTGACGTCACGGGACCGCGCGTGACGTCACGTGACCACGCGTCACCGGAAGTCGCGAAAGGGGGCGGGAACCAATCGGAATCTCGGACTGTGACGTCACTGTGACGCATCAGACCGACATCCGGTTTCGTGGCTCGTGCGCTCAGAGTTGGAGAGACGCGTGGAGACGACGGAGACCGAAGGCAGCAGCTGGAGCCACTCCGAGCGACACTCTGAACAGGTGAGAGCGGCAGAGTTGTGACGAGCTCGACGTGTTACACGCGGCAGCTTGATGTGCTCACGATGTGAGTCACGACCTCGGTTTGTACCGATGGTGTGGCTCTGTGTTGATGCGAGTCCGTGTTGATGATGTGGGTCTGTGGTGATGATGTTAGTCCGTGTTGATCGTCTCGGTTTGTACTGATGGTGTGGGTCTGTGTTGATGTTTTTAATGATGTGGATCTGTTGATGATGTGGGTCTGTTTAATGTGGCTTTGTGTTGATGATTTGGGTCTGTGTTGATGTGAGTTGATGATGTGGCTTTCTGTTTATGTGGGTTTGTGTTGAGTCTGTTTGTTTGGGTCTGTGTTGATGATATGAGTCTGTTTTGGTGTAAGTTTGTGTTGATGTGGGTCCGTGTTGATGCAGCTTTCTGTTTATGTGAGTTTGTGTTGATGTTGAGTCCGTGTTGATTTGGGTCCTTGTTAATGTGGGTTCGTATTGATGTAATTTTTTTGTTAATGTGTGTTGATTATGTGAGTCTGTGCGGATGATGTCTGTCCGTGTTGATGTGGTTTGTGTTTATGCGAGTGTGATGGTGTGGCTTTGTGTTGATGTGTGTGATGATGTGGGTTTGTGTTGATGTGTGTTGATGTGGGTTTGTGTTGATGATTTGGGTCTGTGTTGGTTATGTGGGTCTGTTCGATGTGGGTTTGTGTTGATGTGAATGTGTTGATGATGTGGGTTTGTTTGATGTGGGTTTGTGTTATGCGAGTTCGTGTTGATGATGTATCTCCGTTTTGACGATGTGCGTTCGTGTTGGGGCTGTGGTTAAGTCAGGGGACAGAGACGGGGGAACATAGAAGTGCGGTACAATTAAGGATTTTGCTGCACTGCCGCACCCCTCACTCATCCCACTCACCCCTCATCCCACCTCCAGTGGCAGCTATCTCTCTAGGGAACAAGGTGGCTCAGCAGTCGGCCTGCAAGTGGCCATTAGTCTGCCAGCTGAGGGCGATGTGCAATCCCAATTGATTAAAAAAACTGTTCACGATTTCGAGATGTAAATCACATGGTGAGTAACGATCTCGTCCCACATCCTAGACTGTGCTTGACCCTACTACACTCGTCTCCCGCTTTCCTCACGGAGACCCAGACGGTGCGAGACGCAAGACACTCCGGTATTCCTGCTCTACACGTCACCAACATGGAGGTACGGGCTCGACTCGCGTGGTGAAGTATGGGCGAACATGTGATTCACATGCCTGTGTTCTCCACTCTCTATCCGCGTACCTACTCCTCACCATTTCTACCTTGGTGTGTGTCTGCCTGCCTGCCTGTGTATCTGAGCGTTTAACACGTAGCCTTTTGTGACCAAGGGGCCGTCCATAAATGACGTCACGCACCTGGGGGGGGGGGGGGGGTCAGACATTTGTGACGATGTGTGACGAGGGGGGGGGGGTATGAGAAATGTGACGTCACATCAAAATGCGCAACTTTAAATAAATATAAACAACACGTTCTACTTAATTAAACAGACTTTTTAATAAATGTTTTCTCCTACAACATCAGAGTGCAGCGCCACATTAAATACGCACTACAATAGTTCAAAGCGATATGAAGCATGTTTTATTTTAGGGGGGGGGCAGAGCTTTGTGACGTCATATTTGAGGAGGGGTCTGACTTTTTGTGATGCCGTGTGATGAGGGGGGGGGGTCAAAATCGTCCAAAATCATGTGACGTCATTTATGGACGGCCCCCAATATCATCCATAACAGGTTTTTTTTTGTTAGATCGCGTAAATATAAATGTCGTTAAATCCGCCACCGCCAGATACAGCCAATTAGTAAGGTTTGTCACGTAAACAGAACATGCCAATTCGTCACTAATACAGCACACCGGTGTGTTGGAGAGCAAAGCCACATTTCCAATCCGAGTACGACGTTTTGCCAGTAATTACAACTAGCTTTATCAAGCAACAGCCAGATTTGTGGCTGCATTTGCCCCAACAGTTTGTTGAAGTCTATATTGTGGAATTTTGTCTGTGTGTGTAGATGAGCCGATATATAGTGAGAAAAAGAAAATGCGTGAGATGGAGTGCGCTCTCAGACTCAAAAGGAGCAGCCCCCATCAAGTGCAAAACCCCGCAAGGTAATAAAAATAATGGAGGACATCACATCAGCCATGTCGCATGGGGGACATCAAGGCGGCCAAGTTGCATGGGCACTTGATTTTGCTTTCAGCTGATTGGCTTGTGCAATGGAAGTGATGATGTAATACCTAGCAACCATTCTTATAGAAGTGAGTTACCATTTTACTGCAACTCCCATATTTACTTTAGTCTGTTTTCTCCTTCGATGTCTGCCAGACTTACGACAAAAATAATTATCTTCTTCCCTTTGGCCCAACGTGCACATTCATATGGCGTCTAAACTTTGGGCGGCAGGCTGGTAACATTTGTGTCTCACAGTAAGAATATCCTGGCTTTGATTCCCGACTCAGGTGCTTTTGCTTGTGGAGTCTGTATGTCCTCCACCTGTTCTGCATGGGTTTCCTCAAGGGTATCCACTTTTCTCGCGTGAAAAAACTGTTAGGAGTCAAACATCCCAAGACTAAACAATTGTCTGACATTATCCAGTTGGGATTACACCATTACCCCCTATTGTAATAATTCGGCAATAACCTCTTTAAAAAGATTATTGAGACTCAGCAAGGCTGTCCTTGGTGAATCTGCTTCTGTTCCTCCCTTAAAACCCATCTCCTCTTCTCCCTTGCCCACACTTCTGCTACTCCCTGCCCTCACCCCCAGCTACGACCAGGCCTAGCTCAACCCCTATCACCACCCCTACTGCTCCTCCCCAACCCTGATACCCAACTAAGACCAGGCCTACGCAAAACCCCTCCTTTACCTTTCCCTCCTGTTCTGTCACCATAACGACACCACCACTTTTAATAACCCCACTCTTTATCTCAACTACCATCATCTTATGTGCAATGTTATAATTGCTGTAATGCACCTTGTAATAAGGCGTGATATAAATCTCACATAGGAAACAAAGGTAGTAATAATGGTTTATACATTTTTATCATTTCTGCAGAAATCATGCAGCTCTACGGCAGCTACCTGACCCTCAGGGAGCAAAGAGAACTCTTGGCCATGCAGGAGATATGGTACCTTGGGCTCCAAAATCAGGCCCGGGGCAAGTACAACCATGGCTACGATGACGACCAACACCGTTATATTCCGGTAAGACTCACGACAAAATACCTGCCTTGCCGGATGCGGCAGGCCACCCTGGTTATTACTTCGGGTGTCATTATCGTCGTCATCACATTCAACATAATCAACCACAGTGTTTACATCACAGGATCATTGAAAGAAGCGTTATCGTGCACACCATCATCATCCACAATGTCATCACACACGGTGTTGTCACGCACGATATAACTGGTATCCAAAAATCTCAATGCTGAAAAAAAAACCTGCATACATGCAGTCGGTATTTCATGTTGTCTGCCGGGCCAAGTCGCCCTTGAAAACAGTTTCTTCACTCAATGGGCTTTAAACTTGATTTTGAAGCTTTTGTGACTGCAAGATAGAGGCCGACCGAAATTCGGTTTCGGTTTCGGCGCCGAAAGTTGGCAATTGGCCACTTTAGGCATACTTTCGGTTTCGGCCGAAAGTAAATTTTTAACTTTCTGTCTGGTTTCGGTTTCGGCCAAAACTGATATTGACTTTCGGTCGTCAACTAAAGATCTATTTTTAGAATATAACGCTAGTGATAAGTCTATCAGCCGGTCAGTCGGGGATCCTTGCCTTTAGTCTGTGTGTGTGTGGGTTGGGGCATCGACTGCGTAGCGATTCGCGCGCTGCGCTACGAACCCGGCGGCCCGAGTTCAATTCCCGCTCACGGCCGGTGACGATTATTTGAACCGGTCCTGGGCCTCCCCTAGGTCGACTCAGCCTCAAATGAGTAAGTGGTGTGGTATGTAAACATCGCCACTAGGGAGACAAAGGCGGCCGGCCGTGGTGAATCCAAGTCCCGGGCGAAGCCGGGTAGTAAAGCTAGTACAGTATTTCATAAATCTTGTGTTCGGTAACTTTCGGTTACATACCTTTCTGTTTCGGTCTCGGTCGAAAGTGAAGTTAAACTTTCGGTTTCGGCCGAAAGTAAATTTTTTCTCTCGGTCTGGTTTCTGTTTCAGCCGAAACCAAAAATTCAGTTTCGGTCGGCCTCTACTGCAGGAATTACTCCTTGGTTCTTTCGGTAAAGTCACGTAGATATAAAATAAAATAAATAATAGAATAAATTATAAGTTTGAGAAAACAAACCTAGTAAAATTAGAAATGTAATGCAGTGCAACACAGAGAATTGGCTAACACAGCAGTTAACACATTACCTGGTTGATTACGTTCTTACAAAGATTGCTAATGGGCTTTACTCGTGAAATAACACTTTTGATTCAGATAGTAGCATTGCCATGACTTTTTCAGGACGGTTCTGACAATTTCTCGCAGCGTTCAGCGTGGTTGCCGTGTGTAATACCAATTGAGCAATTTGGAGGTAAGTTTTCAGCATTGGGATGTTTGGTCATCACCAGTTACATTGTGAGTGTGTATTAGCTATGGGCGGACACCAGAGAACCAGGAGGAAAGTCATGCAGAACAGGGGAAGCAGCATACAAACTCTACACACTCCTAATTTGCTAAGGAGGGGTAGAACATACCATCTCCACACAAAAAGGGACTAAGCTGGGAATTTAACCCCCAGGCCCTTCTTGCTGTGTGCCACAAGTGTGTGCAACAAGGTTATCTAGCACAGCAGACAAGCCTACCGAGTCTTGTTTTTACCCTTCACATAGGACTGACAAAGCGAGGCTAATTCTATAGCTGGTGCTCTCTCTCACTCCCATGGATTAAGTCTCTTTATGTTCATATTCTTCGGGTCTTTCGGTAAAGTCTCGTAGATAGAAAAATAAAATAAAGACCCAAAGAATATGAATTCCTGCAGTCACGAAAGCTTTAAGTCAAGATCTCTTCATGTTGTCTTACGAGCACTCAATTAGCAGTGATTGAATGAGACTCGATTGAATCGGCACTTAACCACTGTGTGATTGTTGCGCAGGTAAAACACGAGCACCTCAACTTTCGGTATGAGGTGCTGAAGACGATTGGGGAGGGCGGTCAAGGCATAGTGGTCGAGTGTCTTGACCACATGACAAACACCCTGGTGGCGGTGAAAATACTCAGAACTCCATTGAGGTAAGACTCCACACTACTGCATACTGTGTCTGTGAAACACAGCACCTCTCCACAATCGCCTTGTGCTACGAGAGCCATATTCAGTCAGGGCTCTAGCCGGCTCTAGTTGTGACTATGAATATTAATTGGCCAAAACATCTTTACATAAAAAGGATTTCAGAGCTTGGGAAATTGTTGGCACCAGCTCACTCCCTGGCTGCCTTCCCACTTGTATGTGGATCCTCATGCATCTCAATATTTCTGTCTTTGAGAGTGAGCCAAAAGTGTGCATGGTATTATAAGTCTAAATTATGATTGATGATATTAAATTGTTGACTCTCTTTGCAGCGCCATGAATAACAATTTGCAGTTGAGGGAGATACAAATCGGGATCATACTTGAGGAGAGTGACACCGACGACTCCAACATCATCAAGATGCTGGATTGGTTCCAGTTCAGGAAGCACTACACCATCGTCTTGGAGCTGTTGAGGTAAGTACCAAGTGGCACTTGCATTGACGTGCTCTTGCGACCATTTGTCATCAAAAATTGTGGAGCTGCCATGAGTCTTGGAGGCTCAACTGGGACACATGTTGAGCTGGCAGCCATTCGCTTTTCTCCGACAGCCCCGCCCAATTTGACATAGCATGCCCCCTCAATCAGCAGGATGGCAGCGCAGTGGTAACACCTGCGTCTCACAGCAACAAGGCCGAGGGGCTGACTGCCAACTGATGCGCCTATAAGCGTGCAGTTTGTATGTTTCTTCCACTGCTGTACCGAGTGTTCATGATTGTGTGTGTTGAGTGAATTAGTGCGTGTGTAAGGGAGGGAGGAGGTGAGTGTGGAATGTGTATATTCTCTCCCTGTTCTGCATGGGTTTCCTGTGGGTTCTCGGCTTTCTTCAACATTTTGGTGGTAAAATTTTAACGACCTCGCTCGGCATACAGGAAGTTGTGGGTTCGATCCAGAGCCTCGATATTTGGCGTGTGCACGTTCTCCCCATGGTCACGTGGATTTTTACCCGGGTTCTCCGGTTTTTCCCTCCACATTTAAAAACAAGTGTTTAGAGTATTTGGCTGCTCTGAATTTCCCCATGATAAGCCACTTTGTTGAGGTATCATTTGCGGACAGATCGCTTCTGAAAAAGCGCTATACAGCTCAGTGGGCCTTACCTGGTAAAATAAAAAGTTTATAGTTTATAATAAATTCCCAATTTGACTGTGCTTGGTCAAGCATACCAATGCTGAAAACTACCGAAAAATTACCCAATTAGAATAACACACAGAAGCAACATCGCCCCCTTTGCTGCGAAAACTTCGTAGGACCCTCTTGAAAAAAGTCGTGAGGATATGAACCAGAACCTCACAGAATGACACTAACTTTGTATTGTTGCCTCTTTCACAGTGGAACTCTGGATGATTGGATTGGTAACAGGAAATCCAAGTCCCTTCGGATGGAGATGGTGAAAATATACACCAAGGCGATCCTCACGTCCCTGCGTCACATCCATTCGAAGACAATCATTCACGGTGACCTCAAGCCTGTGAGTGGACAGAGTTTCACTGTAAACCTTTGTTGTTTTTGGAGACTAACCCTGGAGAAAGCCCCAGCCACATTGAGCAACGGGTTTTAATGCATTCTAGATTTGAAGCTTTCGTGACTGCAAGGATTCATACTCTTAGTTCTTTTGGTAAAGTCACATAGGTAAAAATGAAATTAAAATGAATTTATTCTTGTTTATTTTTATTAATTTTAATTTCATTTTTTAGCTACGTGACTTTACCGAAAGAACTAAGAGTATTTAATGCATTCGATTTGTTCACCTGTCTGGGATGGGCGGGGGGGGGGGGGGGCACGGTAACACTGGTCAAGACCAATGTGAAGTAGACTTTGCCAAAAGTTGTGTTGCTATGAGCAGCCTGCCTGAGAGAAACAAAAAAAACTCAGATACTAAGCAGGACAAAAAAGCACTCCAGTAATATCCTGATTTATGTCTTCCCCTTTTACGTTGTTTTGATAATCGTCGCCCCTTTCAGGAACGCATCCCCGACATAAACTGGGGTATTACTGTTTTCAAATGTACAAACAAATTTTAGAATCAGAATCAAAAGTAAATTTCCCAATTAAAGGCCATTGAGGTAAGCTCGTTTTCAAGGGCGACTCATCAGCTTACAAATTGCTCACAAAATTCTTGCCAAGACAAATGCGTGGTGAAAGTGTTACCGAATCCATGTGTGTGCATGGTTTTTCCTAACTCGCATGCACTAACAGCTATACGCTTCATTAGGGCCTCTCTTTCCACGCATTGAGCAACTTACATCGCATCATCTCACTTCCAGTGGCAGCTGTCAGGAAACATATCCTACTATCGCTGCGACTAACCTTGTTGACAGTCACCTCGTCTGACTCCCTTTTTAATATATACTTGCGTATTTTGGTACATGCTCAATGGACTGCTGGCTGAATGCTGTTATCACCTCTGTGAATCCCTTCTTCTGTTCTTCATCTAGGAAAACATCTTGGTCAAGGACCGCGTGGCAGGGACCATAAAGGTCACCGACTTTGGACACAGCTTCGTTGAGGGTTATCCAAGTGAGTGACCTCACCCGGGTGAGGGAGTGAGATTGCTCGTAGCGGTTAGCGCTCTGTGCTACGGACCCGGCAATTATCTGAACTGCTCCTGGGCCTCCCCTAAGTCAACTCAGTCTCAAATGAATACCTGGTGCGAAGTGTAAAGATCACCACTGGGGAGACCAAGGCGGTAGGGCGTGGTGCTGGCCACCCACCCCTCGTGTATCGCGCCGGCCTTCATAAGTGCTTGCTAATAGCACTTGTCCCAAAAGCTTGTCACACTTGTGTCTGTGTGTATGCACACACGTGTGTGTATGCTCAGTCTCAAATGAATATCTGGTGTGTATGCACACACGTGTGTACATGTGACTGTGTGGAGGTGATGACTTGCGTGTGATGATGCTGTTAAAGGTGATTTGGGGGTCTTTGTCTTTGTGAATCACAGCCTCCTTGACCTTCAGTACCGTCAAGTACATGTCTCCGGAGGGAATCTTGGGCTACTCGTCCACCAACTCGGTCGACATGTGGGCTCTGGGATGCACGGTGGCGAAGATAGCAACCGGAAAATCCATCTTCGAACCCATCAACTTCTACGACCAGTTGGGGTGCTGCATGGAGGTACTGCCTAACAGCAGCACTTCGCTCGTGATTCACAAAACATTCTTGGCCACGTCACGATCTGGCCACATTTTTGCCACCCGCCTGCTGACGCAGCCATAAGAAGTAAATGGTCATCCGTGCAAGCACTCAAAGCGCCACTTGTAGTTTAAGCTCACCCACCACCAGTAAGTTGAAGAGCAATTCTCTAAATTAAGTCTAGTAATGAGATACATTTCCCTTGAAGCTACATCCAGCACATATGCAGGACCATAACTGTGTGCACACAATGGCCTACTCTTTTCGAATAACGTCATGGGATCTTCAACGTCTACTGCGAATGTAGCAGACGGCACGTACAAATTTACGGTTTGTACACATCGCAAGTAAAAATTGGGCGGCCAAATCTGAACCAGGAAACTCTGCAACGGGAGGCAGATGTGCAACTGCTGGGCCATGCCACAACCACGACCCTGCACCTGTGGGTGAACCGTGGGGAGTAGTAGCGGAGTGGTTAGCGCATCGAGCTACGAACCTGGTGACCCGAGTTGGATTTCTGCTTACTGGCAACATTTTTAACAAATACCTGAACTGGACACAGGCCGAAAGCGTTAAATGAGCACCTGGCACTTGGCGCTATGGGGCCAATCCCCTAGTGTGCTGCGCCGGCCTTAATCGGTGCTCACTAACAGTACTCGCTACAACAGTCGGTTGCGTTTATATGAAGGAACTTTGTTGTTGTGTGAACCGTGTGTAGGTCCTGGGGCTGCCTCCGGACTACTTGGTGAATAACGCTCCTAAAAGAAAGAAATACTTTGGTAAGTTGAAGGGACAAGCTCACTGGAATACGTTTTACGAGCCAACTGTTATTGTTTCAGCTCGACCACCGATAAATTCTTGAATGTCGATTTTCACAACCGACTTTCACCATTAAGCATCAGGAGAGATCCAGGAAATCAGCCTGAAAATCTTGTACACGTGGCAATTGGGTCTTACAGCAAAAATGTGGCTCAGTAATTAAGTGGTCTGACCCAAAAATCAACAATGAATCGTACATAGTTTCCTTTGTCTTACCAACACCCATCCCAGATGATGCAAAACACTCCATTGTGATTCACATTGGTTATCGGAGTTCTGCATTTCAAATGTGTATATATTGTAAAGTTCAGTCATAGTCAAAAGAACTCATATTTGGCGGGTCATTATGTTAGTGTTCCAGTGTAATCCTAATGGAGTAATTTGCAGTTAAAAGTTTCACATAGGCAAAATTTTGTCCGTAACGCTGGCACAAAATGGCCTACGTCACGGAATCTGTAACATCCACCATGAAACAAACGGTGCCAATTTGTTATAGTTAATGCAGCCTGCAGTGTAACCAGGGCGGCCTGCCGGATGGTAACCACAAACTTCTGCAACAGGTGGCAAAATCGCAACCGCTGGGCCACGGCGTAGTGCTGCTGCATTGCACTGTTTCTGCGCTGCGGGTGCGCAAGGGCCGATGTTGGTTGTGTGACCGTGTCTCCTGTGTGTGCGCGTGTCTCCTGTGTGTGCGCGCTCCCTGCAGCATCCGCCAAGGAGCCAAAGATGTTTGGCCGCCATCGAGTGCCAGGGAGTCGCCCGCTCAGCAAGCTGCTCGCGAACTACGACCCGGAGTTTGTGGACTTCATCAGCTGCTGCCTCCAGTAAGAGCCCCTCCCCCACGAGGATTCCCGCATCGGTCACTCTGCTCCGACTGATGAGCGACCGCTCTCCTCCTGTCCCCTAGCTCCATCCCTCTCAAGCACAATTAGAAGCTCCATCATTGCATAGACTGGCTTGATCCATACACTAACATAGAGAGACTTAGACCCCCATCTTCTTCGAAGCCAAATCATTGCTAATGCCCACAACCCTATCCCCTTGGTGTTTCCCTCTTGGCTAGACCGCAGTAGGGCACCGGAATGGAAAAAATGTGATGCGAGGTGGTTTGCGTTGCCGCAGAACTTAGGCGAGTGCTCTGTGCAACAGTAAACAATGTAAATAGAGATAACTTGAGGATGTTGTTAATTATGCATCTTATTGACGCTCGTTTACCTAGGAAAGCCTCACGACTTTTTTCAGGAGGGTCCTGCCAAGTTTGCGTATTGGGGGCGATGACTTCTACGTACATTCCAAATGAGTAATTTACAAGCAGAGCCGTCCCTGGGGTATGGCGAATCAGGGCGGCCTCCCCAGGCCCAAACGCTTATGGGGACACCGCGCTTGGATGTCACGGTGGTGTCAGATGTAATACTTCTGGTTTCGCTCGAAGGCATCGGGGGGCCCACACGGTGTGATTGGCCCCTGGCGCTGCACCCACCTATGGGACAGCCCTGCTTACAAGCAGTACATTCCTTTGCCAAATGTGGACCTTGATGCCAGCCTACTCTCGCACAATACATGATAGGATCTTTAACATCCTCTATGAAGCAGACGGCGAGTATTTTTAGGGTTAACACGCCCGCAGCATTAACCAGGGCGGCCACTGGATTCGCACCGTGATCCTCTGCAACAAGTGGCAAACAATGCGCGAACCCTGGGCCACGTCACTGCTGCGTCATGTCACAGGAGAGATGAGCTCATGTGGGCATTGGATGATGTGGAGCTGGTTGGACTTGCCGATGACTTTTACCAGCGGTGTTAAGATCGGTTTCGTGAAAGACGACACAAGGCAGTGCCAGGCAAGGTGCACTTTTAGGCTACTGGGCAGTTGGAGGTAATTCGCTACTCGGCAACAACGGAGGGCGGAGAAGCGACGCTCACAATGAGCAGAGCACTGAGCGGCTAATATGCAGCAGGGTGGCAAAGTGGGGAGCACAGTTTATACATCAGCAGCTAGTTGATGATTATGGTAATCATTGCCAAAAGTGGATTACTGCTACCACTGCTGCCATTAGTTCTTGGACCCAGTGAGAGGAGGCAAATGTAAATCCTTCGATCGTCATCGCTCGTCGTGTGTGCCGCTTGTGTCTGTACCGTTCCAACAGATGGAATGCGTCTCGTCGCATGACACCGGCGCAGGCACTGGCACACCACTGGCTGCGGGATGTCGGCACAGCTGAACCCGGGCATTCCGGGGCAGCTGCCGTCACCACCACCGTCCCCGCCGCCCCCGCCGCCACCACCACCACCGCCGCCGTCCCCCGCCGCCGCCGCCGTCGCCGCCGTCACTGCCGCCGACGTCACCGCCGCCACCACCCCCGTCACCGCCACCGCCGTCGCCACTGCCACCACTACCGTCGTCCCTACCGCCACCGCTGCCACCACCACCACTGTCACCACCACCGCTGCTGCCGCCGCCGCTGTCGCCGCCCCCGCTGCCACCGTCGCCGCCACCCCCGCCGCCGCCGTTGTCACCGCCGCCGCCGTCACCGCTGCTGCTGCCGCCGCTGCCACCGCTGCCACCACTGCCACCGTCGCTGCCACCGCCACCGCCATCGCCACCGTCACCGCCGCCGCCGCCCCCACCACCGCCGCCGCCGTCACTGCCGCCGACGTCACCGCCACCGCTGTCGCCGCCGTCACCGCCGCCGCTGCCGCCACCGCCACCGCCGTCGCCGCCGTCACCGCCGCCAACGCCGTCGCCGTCACCGCCGCCGCCGTCGCCGCCGTCAGTGCCGCCACCGCCGTCACCGCTGCTGCCATCGCCGCCGTCACGGCCGCCGCCGCCGTCACCGCCGCCGCCGTCAAAGCCACTGTTGCTGCTGCCACCGCCGCCGCCGCCACCACCACCACCACCACCGTCCCTGCCGCCGCCGCCGCCGCCACCACCGTCGTCGTCCCTACCGCCACCACCGCCACCACCACCGCCGCCGCCGCCGCCACCACCGTCGTCCCTACCGCCACCACCGCCACCACCACCGCCGCCGCCGCCGCCACCACCGTCGTCATCCCTACCGCCACCGCCGCCACCACCACCACCACCGCCGCCGCCGCCACCACCGTCGTCCCTACCACCACCACCGCTGCCACTGCCACCATCAGCAGTGACCAGGGTCCGGTCTCGCTGTGCGACAGGGAGGGCAACGCAACCTCTACAACCGCTGTGCAACGGTAAGCAGCTCTGCGTGTTGTGTCCTGTGTGTGTGTGTGTATTTATATTATTATTTATTACCACTTTACTTAATTACCCAGAAAAGCCTGTGTCTTAAGATGCTGTGAATGTTGCGAAGCGCAGTTTAAATGCACACACGGATGATCGGGAGTTGCGATGTTGTAGCGTAATAACGAACGAGCAATAAGAGGGAAATGAAATGGTGTCATGTCCATCCGTTCACAGATCGAGCCCCGCACAGCCCTCGCTCACCCCGGCCTCTGCAGAGAAGATGGAGGTTGTGGAGGAGAGCATGCAGGAGAATGTGGAGGAGGAAGGGAAGGAGGAGGGGAAGGAGAAGATGGAGGTGCCGACACGGGAGACGAGAGAGCGGAAGAAGCGATCTGGACTGGCTCGTGTGGGACGAGCAATCTGCTCTTTCTTCTGCCACTGGCTGCTTTGTGGTGGAGTTTCCACCGCAGAGTAGCCATGAAGGCGCCAGGGGTGGTGATGATAGATGTGCATTAGTATCATCACCACCGCTATCACCACACATGCACACACATTCCACCCTCTTCCCACCCCAACATACACACAACACACATACACTACACACACACACTACACAGACACACCACGGACACTACACACACACACTACACACACTACACAGACACACCACAGACACTACACACACACACACTACACACACACCACAGACACTACACACACACTACACACACACCACAGACACTACACACACACACACCACAGACACTACACACACACACTACACAGACACACCACGGACACTACACACACACACTACACAGACACACCACAGACACTACACACACACCACAGACACTACACACACACACTACACACACACCACAGACACTACACACACACCACAGACACTACACAAACACCACAGACACTACACACACACACTACACACACTACACACACACCACAGACACTACACACACCACACACACTACACACACACCACAGACACTACACACACACCACAGACACTACACAAACACCACAGACACTACACACACACCACAGACACTACACACACACTACACACACCACCGACACTACAAACACACACACTACACACACCCTACACACACACCACACACACCACACCCACGACACACACCACACACACTACACACACACCACAGACACTACACACTACACACACACACTACACACACACACCACAGACACACTACACACACACCACAGACACACTACACACACACCACAGACACACACACGCACATTACACACACACTACAGACACACACACACACACCACAGACACACACCACAGACACACACCACAGACACACACTACACACACCACAGACACACACTACACACACCACAGACACACACTACACACACCACAGACACACACTACACAGACACACACTACACACACTACACACACACACCACAGACACACCACAGACACACCACACCACACTACACAACACACACACCACAGACACACACACACCACAGACACACACACTACACACACACACAACACACACTACACACACTACACACACACACTACACAGACACACCACGGACACTACACACACACACTACACACACTACACAGACACACCACAGACACTACACACACACACACTACACACACACCACAGACACTACACACACACTACACACACACCACAGACACTACACACACACACACCACAGACACCACAGACACTACACACACACCACAGACACTACACAAACACCACAGACACTACACACACACACTACACACACTACACACACACCACAGACACTACACACACCACACACACTACACACACACCACAGACACTACACACACACCACAGACACTACACAAACACCACAGACACTACACACACACTACACACACCACAGACACTACAAACACACACACTACACACACACTACACACACACCACACACACTACACACACGACACACACTACACACACTACACACACCACAGACACTACACACTACACACACACACTACACACACACACCACAGACACACTACACACACACCACAGACACACTACACACACACCACAGACACACACACACGCACATTACACACACACTACAGACACACACACACACACACCACAGACACACACCACAGACACACACTACACACACCACAGACACACACTACACACACCACAGACACACACTACACACACCACAGACACACACTACACAGACACACACTACACACACTACACACACACACCACAGACACACCACACACACACTACACAACACACACACCACAGACACACACACACCACAGACACACACACACCACAGACACTACACACACACACAACACACACTACACACACACCACAGACACACACTACACACACACCACAGACACACTACACACACACCACAGACACCCTACACACACACCACAGACACATACACACGCACATTACACACACACTACAGACACACACACACCACAGACACACACTACAGACACACACTACACACACCAAAGACACACTACACACACTACACAGACACACACTACACACACTACACAGACACACACTACACACACTACACACACACTACACACACACCACAGACACTACACACACCACAGACACTACACACACACACTACAGACACTACACACACACACTACAGACACTACACACACACACTACAGACACTACACACACACACTACACACACACACTACACACACACACTACACACACCACAGACACTACACACACCACACACACACTACACACACTACACACACTACACACATACACCACACACACCACAGACACTACACACACACCACAGACACACACACCACAGACACACACTACACACCACACCACACACACATACACACACTACACAACACACACACACTACACAACACACCACAGACACACACACCACAGACACTACACACAGACACTACACACATGGGCTGCTAGGCCGTGCTGTGGCTGGACTTGCGGGTTTCATAACCCAGCCAACGCAGCCTCGCCTGCCGGAGGAACTTGCCAATGTCCAGAACTTTCAAGGATCTGAGAGCTCCTCGAACTGTAATCCGGCCTGGTTAATCCCAGGATGGATCGGAGGCAGGCCACCCTACGTATCACACACACTGTACATTATTGTTATTGTAATATATACATTTTCAAATAAACTTGTAAATATACATGAGGCAATGTTGCTTGTTTGCGAGTGTAGCCTGGGTTCAAAGTGTCTTTGGCTTGTGTGAGGTGTCTTGGCTCGCGCCAGGAGCTGGGAGTGCATTCTCAGCGTCGGTGGCTGGGCTTACGCTCTTGGCCAGTTGGAGGAGCTGAATTCGACCTGGTTGACATGACAACCACCTTTGTGTTGTAGGTTTTTGTTAAGTCACCTGGCTTATTACATATAATTTTGATTATATCTGCATTCAAGAATCATTTTCACGAGTTCCTTCTGTAGGGTTTGGCCCCCTTCTTTGAGGTAAATCTCGTAATTAATTTTTGTACGGTAGTTGGTGATGCAATTATATGAATGGCTCCAGAGAAAATGTAATTATCATTTATGTGACGTGAGAACGGAATATAACGCCTCGTATTCGCGACGCTTTCCGTACTCTTGAGCTTATATTCCCTGTTGCCAAAATCTAAGTTTCTGATTTGATTCACGTCATACAGATCTCATAGTTACTAAATGTATTTAAAAAATTATTCCAGGAATCAATTTATTTCCCAGACGAAGGGAAGGCAGTACTAGATTTTATGCGTATATTACTGGAACGCGCAAGTTGACCCCAACACCCTGGGCTGTCCGTGCTATCACAAATCTCTCTCGACGCATCCGCCGAATCCAGGAAAACAGTCGCCTTTCTATTTGCCAGGACCACAATAACGTCCCTCGTCATCGCTTGAAGTCACAAGCCCTTTTTTGGACCCATGCACTTAACCTCTAAAGATGCGAGTTTAACCCCGATGAAGTTTGGAGAGCTAAATGGAGTTCAAAATAACTCACAAACACCTTGTTGTGAAAAAATCCCTGAAGTCACGTAGGTAAAAAAATGTATAATAATTATAAAATAATAATAAATGAAAATAACAGTAAATTTAGCTGTGACGGTCCCACCTGAAGACGGAGACTTGTGTTGCCTCCGAAACGTCGTGATTTAATTGAGTTATTTTCATTTATTATTATTTTATTTTATTATTATTATTTTTCCTTCATGACTTTACCGAAAAAACGTAAGAGTATGAATCCTTGCAGTCACGAAAGCTTCAAATCTAGAAGAAAATCCCTGGTTTTGATCTTCTACAAAGCTCATGGTCCACCCTAAATGGCATCCATACAAACCAAGGCCGATGCGGATGCCTGATGCACAAATGGAAAATTAAAAACTCTCCAGTGTGCGACTGCGGTCATCCAGAACAAACCGTACGTGTGGTGACGCGATGCCCGATCCACGAGTACGCAGGAGACATCGCCGCGATACACTCCGCCGCTCCTGACGAGGTTATCCGGCTCGACCACTTGGATGCGAAACTGTTGCTCGGCATCTACGTCAGCCAATTGGAGAGGAGGAGGAGCGTGTATATCAAAACTGATCCGTCAAACATTTGGCAACAAAAATGGCTCATTACACAGCTACATTAAGTTTACAATATGTAATTAAACACACAATCATGACCTTGTAATACAAAAAAAAGATCTCCCATTTAGACTGTTAGGCAAGTGCTATTAACACGCATGAATGATGGGCCGCACGGCACATGAGGGGATAGGTGGACAACACTTTGTATGGCCGCCTTTGTCTCCCCAGTGCCGATATTGCCACACCACACAAGGCACTCAATTACAGCTGAGTTGATCTCAGGAGAGGCCCAGGACCGGTTCAGATAATCGTCACTGGTGTTGGCCGTGAGCATCGAACTGGTGTCGCTAGGTTTGTAGAACATCGAGTTAACCACTGCAACTCCGCTCCCCCTCATCTTGTAATAGCGCACACACTAAAACACCTCAACTGGGCATTAAGACGCACCCAATGCAAGTTTTCCAAATCTGCTCACCCAACAACAGCTGTCATTCACCACTACGTGGCAGTATTGTCACCACAGCACTTGTGCAAGGCTCGGTGCACTTTGAAGCCACGCGAAGTGCCGAAGGCCCACTGACAGGTCACAGAACAGACCCAGGTGTTGTGGGTTAACTGACTGAGATGACTGGCAGATGCACCACCCGTGCTCCACACTGTGCCAACTCGCTGAGTTTTAGCCACCTGAAGAGCCTCTCATTGTTGTGAGTGTTGCTTCTCTGCCCTCCACTGTTGTTTGAGGGCGAATGCCTCCAACTGCCCAGTCGGATCCTTCACGAGCCTCCTCCCCACACACACACTCACCTACTGGAGCACAACAAACACCCATTCATGGAGTTGGTCAAACATCCTACTCTCGGACCATAGAGCTTCGTAAATTGTTGGTGCCGGTTCTGCCTGCCCTTCTAGTGTGCCTGTGGTTTCCTACACCTCCGAATCATTCTATTTTTAGTGAGATGAAAACCAAACGCATGACACACAATTCAATATTCAATTAGAAGATGCACCCCCAACTTGTCTGTTTAAAAGCACAGGGGAAGAAAAGCACGTCTAATAATCCAGAGAATAGGGTGGGCACTTTGACGGAGTGGAAATCTTTAAATTCACCCCAAATGAAACTGTGATTAATTCAACAAGGAAATAAAATGACATGGCATGGTAAAGTGTCTTGGTGCATCTGATAATCTGCTGAAATCCTCAAAGCCAGTTGCATTACTTGCTGCTGCAGGTCTATGGGTCTCTATGTGAGTGATAAAGGTCACTTTTGCATGAAATTACAATAATTAATCTGAAAACGAAGATCGTTTAATCATGTGATGACAGATTAATATTCCACGATGGCTGAGATTTTTTGTTGCAGCCATGAGGCTAAGAGTTCATAACGGCCATGTCAGTGATCCGGAGCCAACGGCGCTGAGATCCTGGGTTCAAGCTCTGGGTGTCTCTCTCAGAAGGTCCAAAATGGTTGGGTCAGAGACACTGAGCCAACAATACTGAGATCCTGCGTTACAAGGCCTGGGTCTGGGTGTTTCTCTCTCAGAAGGTTCATAATGGCTGGGTCAAAGAATCAGAGCAAACTCTGCTGAGCTCCTGGGTTCGATCTGTGGGTTTTCGTGTCTCTCAGGGGCTTATAAAGGCAGGGTCAGAGGCTACAACGGGCCTTGCGAGAGATTGAGAACTGAGCTGCATGTACAGCTGAATAGGCCTGACTCAGCTTATAAACTTCTGACCTCCGACTTATCGTATAGCAAGAGGGACGCCGCAGCAGCTGACGGAGTCAGTGTGTTTGTCAGTGCTGGATTATACTAGGAGCTAAATGTTTTCAAGCTATCAATTCCGGTTCCACTTGCTCTATTACTATAGTATTATACTGCCTTCAACTTTTATGAACGATTGGGTGTTTAAGGTTAGCGATTTGTCATTATCTGGCTGTATAGAAAATTAAAAAATACAATTACTTTACTCTGCAAGTTGTTGTGAGCGTCGCTCCTCCGCCCTCTGTTGTTGTTGGAGGGCGACTGCCTCCAACTGCCCAGTAGCAGCAGTAGCATCCAGCACGAGCCTGCTCCTCCACAGAGGCCGCTCCACATCCTCCTGTACCACATCACTCCATCTCTTCTCTAGCCCGTGCCGTGCCCGTTTAGCCCCCTCGATCCGGTCGAACAAAAGCTGTTCCGAGTCTATGGGTCTGAACGCGTTTCCATGCAAGTGTAGGGCCGTTCGCGTACGTCGATGGGTCTCTATGCGAGTCTGGGCCTACACGTGAGTCTGTGGGTCATCTGCACGAGTCTATGGGTCTCTGTGTGAGTCTGTGGGTCATCTGCACGAGTCTATGGGTCTCTGTGTGAGTCTATGGGTCTCTGTGTGAGTTTGTGGGTCTCTGTGTGAGTCTGGGTCTCGAGGCTGTGTGTGGGTCTCGATAGGAGTCTGTGGGTTTGTATAGACGTGTCCCGGTAGTATTTCCCTGGTTATCAAGGTAGAGACCAATAACCCGCCACACTTGAGAACCCAGATTAACCACCACGGTCGAGTCCATTCCTGAATTGGAACCCAGAATCTAAGCGGAGTTCAAC
The DNA here is from genome assembly GCF_015708825.2 of Lethenteron reissneri. Lineage (NCBI taxonomy): Eukaryota > Metazoa > Chordata > Hyperoartia > Petromyzontiformes > Petromyzontidae > Lethenteron > Lethenteron reissneri. Next base: position 1,089,363 of record NC_083841.1, on the reverse strand, counting down.
ACAGCAGTAGTGGGGGGGGGGGGGAGCATTTCGTCTACCAGTGGGGGGCTGCCGGTCTCTGCCAGTCCATGAGTCTCTGTGCTAGTTTATGGATCTCTGTGCTAATTTAGTTGTCTCTGTGCTAGTTTATGGATCTCTGTGCTAATGTAGTTGTCTCTGTGCTAATTTATGAATCTCTGCGCTCGTGTTTATGAGTCTCTGTGCGAGTCAATGAACGTGCGGGTGGGTGAATGAGAGACGCGATTGCAGCGGCCACCTCTGTACAGCACCACGCTTCGCGTGGCGGGGTAAAGAGTGGTGGTGGGTGCCCTCTCACCCTCTCCCAGGCTGGGCACTTGCCGGCGTGGAAGAGTAGGCCGAGAAATAAAATCACTTCGAGAGATGTTGTCCAGCGCCTGCTCTCCTCGTGCCCGTCTTCCAGCAGTGGCGAGAACGAGCAATTGCAGGGCTACACCTGAACCTCGACACTGGCGATGTTTGTACACGTTCCGTCAGCCACGCGGTCTGCGTCGACCCAGAGCGAGGCCAATGGCCGCTCCCGTTACCCTCACCGACGGCGGCCATGACACCGGAAAAGAACTTGGCCCGCCTGTGACGTCACTCCGCACCTGCGTCACGTGCGCTGCACCAGGCCACGTGTTCTAAACGAGGGTCCTGTGTAAAGACGACCCCCCCCCCGCCATAGCAATGTGGAATTTCCACCACAGGCTCTGCAGGGTTGTAAACAGGCATCGAACCCAGGATGCCCTCGATGTGGCTCGTTCGAGCAGGAACTTTGTGGGTGCCGCTGCACGCGTGGCCTCCCTTAGGTCGACTCAACCTTAAAACGGCTGCACGGAGTGGACATTCAGTGCCAGGCTCACTACCAGTGGCTACTTGGTCTGGGTCAGTGCCAGTGGCTACTTGGTCAGGGTCAGTGCCAGGCTCAGTACCAGTGGCTACTTGGTCAGGGTCAGTGCCAGTGGCTACTTGGTCAGGGTCAGTGCCAGGCTCAGTACCAGTGGCTACTTGGTCAGGGTCAGTACCAGTGGCTACTTGGCCAGGGTCAGAGCCAGGCTCACTACCAGTGGCTACTTGGTCAGTGGCCGGGTGGCTTTGTGTGCTAACCCCCCCCCCCCCCCCAGGCTGCTGCCTACTGCTATGAGTGACAGCGTTAGACGTCAGCTGCTTGGTTGCGTCTGACTTTCACCGTTGGCCACTGCACCCCGATACAGCAGAGATGCACGTTCACATGGCTCCTCCCAGTTTTGGGTACGGGCAGGTTAGGCTTGATCACAAACGGCCGTCGCAACATTTGCCATTCAAATAGCACAGCTTTATTCCCAGGCTAGAGGCAGTTCAATAAAACAAGAGATAATTCTATATTGAATCCCCTCCCACCACCGCCTCGATCCGCCTGGCAGGGTAGCGCCAGTCAGGCGGCAGGTCGCGTGGGGTGGCGCAAAGTGTGGGTACCTCCCCCACTTCAAAGACGTTTAGACAGCGTGGAAGAATAGGCCAAGCTCCCTCGAGTGGAGGCACCTCCGCCAGCAGTGATGTGAACAGACAACTGCAGGGCTGCACCTTTGCATTTTTATTCAAATGTATGTGCCGTATGTTGGACATCCCCCCCACATAACCGGAAAGCCTCGTCTCCGAATCCGGCATCGAGTGTTTCTGTTGTTGTGGTAAAGCTGTAGATGGGGAAATGGGCAAAGCTCGCCACCCAGCGGCTGTTTCTGGAATCGCTTTAACCCCACCACTGTAATGGATAAACGCGTTTATTCGACAGCCTCGGACTTGATAACCGATGGCAATTCTACGGGGATTTTACACAACTCGAGAAAGGTGCCTGCGCAAGTGGGGCTCGGGATAAATAAGGGCGAAACAGAAGTCACGTGTCAGAAGTTTGCTCAACAATTGGAGGCGTTTTATCGGAGGGGCAACGACTGTTAATTTCAGCGTCACGTTGTGAACGCAGTGTGGTTACTGGAGATGGACTGCGTCCGTAACTGCACCTTACAAACTCCTAAATTATAGAAAGAAAAAAAAAGATGGTAGCACTTTCGCCGGGTCAGGGGTCTCGGCCGGGCGCGAGGAGGAGCGCGTCAGGCGGAGCTGCTGGCGGTGACGAAGGAGCCGCTGTGCGCTTCGCTGTCCTGCGCCTGCTGCGCCTGCTGTGCCTGCTGCTGCGGATGCTGCTGCACGGGTCCCGGGCAGGTGAGGGCGGAGAGACGGGTGGCCGACAGCCCCGGGCAGAGGCCGGCGCACACGACGAGCAGCCGCACCACGCGGCGAGCGGCCGCGAGCACCCCTCTCTCCGTCTACACGCACGCACAGGCAAAGGTCTCCCGTGTAGCCTTCACAGAGCCTTGGGCCAAGTGCGAAAGCCGCCACGGCACACGGAGAGGTGGGTGGCCGGCACCACGCCAGGTCGCCTTTGTCTCCTCGGTGGCAGTGTTTACATACCGCACCCGGTACTCAATTGAGGCTGGGTCGACCTAGGGGAGGCCCACGTTCAAATAACCATCACTGGTGTTGGCCGTGAGCGGGAATCAAACTCGGGTCACCGGGTTACGTAGCGCAGCGCGTTAACCGCTATGCTACCACTCCCCACAATACACAGGCACAAACACACACAATAGACGCATGCAGACAATACAAAGACACACACGAGAGGCATGCAGGTGTAATGCACAGGGAGTGCCTCGTGTGTGCGTGGCGTCACCACCTGCAGGTTGATGTGCAGGAGGCCCGAGTGATGCGCTTCCGCCAGCTTCTGCACCACGTCCAAACCTACCGCCAGCTCGCTCGCCGGCCTGTCTGTCAACAACACCAACCACCATTCAACGTCACCGCCGCCGCCACCACACGGCAAACCCACTCACCACCACTCACACGGCGTAACATTTCACCGGCACCACAGCCTGTCAACAACAACAACCACTCACAGGCGGCAAAACACGGTAAGAGTTCCTGCGTGGGGTGAGTTCACCTGCACGGCGGGTCCGGTACATGAGCAGAACTCTCGAGCGGTTGGGCAGCGCCGAGTTTCCTTGCGGTTTTTGGGCGGCGTTTCGGCGTGTGCCCCGTGCCGTGGAGGAGATACGGTTGAGGGTTCAGTGAAGGAGGAGTCGAGCAAGAGGATGGGTCTGGTTGTAATCACCAGCGAAACGTCACGGTACTCAAATTGTAAATGTTGTGGGTTTACTCTGCTTCGACACACCGGTGTGCTGCAGTAGTAACTAATTGGCACATTTGTCTTACTTGAAATACCTTACTAATTGGCTGTGTCGGGCGGTGGTAGGTTAACGACACATTTTTGTTTACACGCGCCAACCCAAAAAAAAACAACCTTTATTATGTGTAGTGACAGAACGGTCACTACTGTGTTGGCCCGTACGAGGGCTGGGGGCCCCAAGGGGGTGCCTGGGGGGTCACGTGCTGGAGGGATCCGGACCTTCCCAGAGGTGGGGGAAGTGAGGCGTGGCCTGGGAAGTGAGGCGTGGCCTGGGAAGGGAGGCGTGGCCTGGGCGGAGTCCGGCCACGCCAGAGAGACGAGATATAAGGGTGGTGTGAAGGCAGAGCAGGGCTGTTCCTGAGAAGAATGAAGACACCTCGTGAAGATGCCAGAAGAGAAGACCTACAGTGAGCGGACTGCCAGCAGCCACCTGGCTGGGTCACGCTGTTGTGTGTTAGCTAGTGTAGGTCGGTGGTCACCACCCTATGTGTAGAGTAAGAGTAACTGTTGAGTAAACGTTGTGTTAATTAATAAATGAGTGTTGCCTCCCAAGAAGTGTGTGCGCCTAAATTGAACCCATTACATTTGGTGTCAGAAGTTGTGGAAAAATAAATATTGCTAGGGAAGTAAAATGGGCACACGAAAAACAAATACAAAACTCATCTGGACGTCTTCGTACGACGGGGATGGTGTGACGACCGTCCTTCGGACAGCCCCGGGGATGGCAGCCCCGGTGACAGAGAGAGAGAGAGATGGCGCTGCACGCGGAGCGGCGGGACTTGCATCACACTGCTGTTTCGCCGCCATCGGGAACGGAGCGACGGAGCCGCGGCGAGAGGACACCATCGTCGCTGCGGGGGAGGCCCGGGCATGCGGGCCACGCGGTGGGCCCGCCATTTCGGCGGCTGGTCGGGGCGCTGTTCCCGCCAAAACGCCGTTCCCGCCATTTCGGCGGCTGGTCGGTGCGCTGTTCCCGCCAAAACGCCGCTCCTGCTGCCGAAATGCCGCTCCCACCGACATCAACGCCTGCAGAGGGGGAGTTCCAGCCTTCTGCTCGAGCGCGTCTTGTGGATGGGGGTTCGCAAAAGCAGGCCATATTCACCATGCAAGATTCTTCGGGCCGTCCCAGTGCTCCACCTTGCCGCCCTCCGATATTCACAGTTTGCCAGGCGAGTCGTGACATGACACGAGAAAAATAATAACTTCACCGATCTTGCGTGTGCCGGGTTGCGATCGTGTGTTTTTTTTACTCGCTGGGTTGCGGAGCGTGTTCGTCCGGTTGTGTGCGTGAGAAATTGACGCGGCGACCAGTGTTTGTTGTTAATTACGGCGTCGAGATCGGTATCTTCTGGGTGTAGTTAATGATTAATTCGTTGTTGGTGTCCCGAGCTCCGTTGATATCCTGTATGTTGCCGTGTTAATGACTCGTGTTGTTACATCGTTGTGTTGCGAAATCGCCATTGTTATTGTGTATACTGTATGGAGTTTCGCTCGTGATTGTCACTTGTAACTGTCAGAAACTTTGATCGTCATTGTTGCCAATGTACAGACCGTATGGAGCTTTGCTTGAAATTCTTAACAGTGTATGGAATGTTGGGTACTTGCTTGTGATTATTTACTAGGTACGGATTGTCTGGAGTATTGATTGTGTGTGTTGCCATGTGGGGACTGGATGGAGCATTGTGCCAAATGATTGACTGTACGAACTTCGTATACTGCATATACTGTATTAATCAATCCGGCGATTCTTGGGGTTTGTGTATAGTTTTTTTGCTCTCAAAATTCGATTGCCCTGAGTCCCATGGTAAATGTTGAAGGGGATTTTGAAATGACAGGTTCGGTTTGTTTCAAACTCACTGGTTGGTTCCTGTCCGTTGTTGCACAGATGATATCTTTTGTGCGGGAATGCTCCTTGTGTTCTACATAGATCAGGGGTGCGTTTCCGTTAATTGCCGTCAAATTGCGTTGCTCTCTCCACTCGGTTGGTACAGCTGCATTGCTGCAATGCGAGTCTCGGAGATGATGTGTACGGATACGGGATGTGAGGTGTATTGTTGTGACCATTGAATATTCGGGATCGTCAAAGAAAAATATTGTGCGTACCTGTTCGGCATTGGATCAGTTATGTGGGGGATCATAATTCAAATTGTATGTGTTGTGATGGTGTTAAATTGCGATGGTGACATGCTGCCAGGGATTTGGAATTGTGCTGCTGGCTGTCACCTATCTTGGGGCGCAGGTCCTGACCAGGATGGCCCAGTGAGTGTTGCGTGTCTAACATGAACGTTGTGGTCCCGTCATGCTATGGCTGACGGCTTGACCTGACAGCCCGGAGATTGAAACACTCCGTGGCATGTCTAGCCTAGTGGGCTGTGCGCTCACATGGCTCGGAGAGTGTGGTCCCGTCATGCTATGGCTGACGGCTTGACCTGACAGCCCGGAGCTTGAAACACTTCGTGGTATGTCTAGCCTAGTGGGCTGTGCGCTCACATGGCTCGGAGAGTGTGGTCCCGTCATGCTGTGCCTGACGGCTTGACCTGACAGCCCGGAGATTGAAACACTCCGTGGCATGTCTAGCCTAGTGGGCTGTGCGCTCACATGGCTCGGAGAGTGTGGTCCCGTCATGCAATGGCTGACGGCTTGACCTGACAGCCCGAAGAGCGAAACACTCCGTGGTATGTCTAGCCTAGTGGGCTGTGTGCTCACATGGCTCGGAGTGTGTGGTCCCGTCATGCAATGGCTGACGGCTTGACCTGACAGCCCGGAGAGCGAGACACTCTGTGGCTTGTCTAGCCTTGTGGGCTGTGCGCTCACATGGCTCAGGGAGGGTGGTCCCGTCATGCTATGGCTGACAGCTTGACCTGACGGCTCGGAGGTTGAGACCCTCTGAGGCGCGTTGAAACAGTGGGCTGGAGATTTGTAAGGTTCGGGTGGAGTTGGCCTGTTACGTTGAGACTGTTTCCCTCAGTTGTTAGGGTGCATGTTGTGCAGTGAGTGAACGATGGGTCGTCTCAGCTCGGTCGGTACAGCTATATGCTGCGATGCGAGTCTGGGAGAGAGACTGGGTCATCTCAGCTCGGTCGGTACAGCTATATGCTGCGATGCGAGTCTTGGAGAGAGACTGGGTTAAAATCCCACCGATATGGCCGACGTGTGCTACTGGTTGTGACGCCGCGTCGGAAAGGCGGTGGGGGGGTAACATGGAAATCCCCCCCCCGATATGGCCGACGCGTGCTACTGGTTGTGACGCCACGTCGGAAAGGCGGTGGGGTGGTAACATGGAAATTCCCCCCCCGATATGGCCGACGCGTGCTACTGGTTGTGACGCCACGTCGGAAAGGCGGGGGGGTGCTAACGGGTGACTGTCATTGCATGCGTGATTCTAACGGTGGGGGGGCTGTGCTGTAGCGTAAGTGGGTTAGCCAGTTTTCATGTATATTTGTTGTTAATTCCCCGTTTTCTATGCGGTTCCCTTTTACCCTCGTCGATTCTGTATATATTACGTGATTGTATTTCTTATCGGTCGCCGGTCATTTATTGATGTTGCTGGTTCGGAGGCACACCTTTTCGATGTTCACAGTTGTGTTACAGCCGGGGACGGCTGTGTGTTTATACAGGAGGGGGTGATGTAGTGACAGAACGGTCACTACTGTGTTGGCCCGTACGAGGGCTGGGGGCCCCAAGGAGGTGCCTGGGGGGTCACGTGCTGGAGGGATCCGGACCTTCCCAGAGGTGGGGGAAGTGAGGCGTGGCCTGGGAAGTGAGGCGTGGCCTGGGAAGGGAGGCGTGGCCTGGGCGGAGCCGGCCACGCCAGAGAGACGAGATATAAGGGTGGTGTGAAGGCAGAGCAGGGCTGTTCCTGAGAAGAATGAAGACACCTCGTGAAGATGCCAGAAGAGAAGACCTACAGTGAGCGGACTGCCAGCAGCCACCTGGCTGGGTCACGCTGTTGTGTGTTAGCTAGTGTAGGTCGGTGGTCACCACCCTATGTGTAGAGTAAGAGTAACTGTTGAGTAAACGTTGTGTTAATTAATAAATGAGTGTTGCCTCCCAAGAAGTGTGTGCGCCTAAATTGAACCCATTACATATGGATAACATTGGTCGCTCAAGCCTACGTGCTGCTAGGCTGGGCCTGTTCGCCGAGTTGGTTCAAACTCTCTTTACAAGCATCCTTAATTGTTTTCTAAATGCCGACTGAGTGGGGTTTACATTGTGTGGAGGACATACTGTGACATTAAAATTGGACATTGACAAGAACAACTTGATGTGGTTAAATTTTCACTTCAATTTAGATAAAATACAACTCTTTTCAGCCATTGCTTTGTAATGACCACGGCGTAGGATGTACTGTCAGCGGACTAAGTAATGTGGAGTGAGGTTAAATGTTTAGCACAATTAATATTTCAGAGTGAAGTAATTTAGGTTTCATGGCAGTAGGTGGCATGAAACTGCGAGAATCACTCGGCTTCCAAGCATCGACAGACATTTATTGGAACAAAAATGCACAGGTCGGGTTGTGGCCGAGATGCGGATGTCCGTATGTTGAACTTCTTTCGAGCCGTACATCAGTATATAGCCAACCGGAGGATCTAATGAAAGTGGGTCGGGTCAGGTCAGAGGTCAAAACATGAGACCCACTCTGCACCATAGGTCACCAACAACCACCACAACCAGCACCATGACCATCACTCACAGGCAGCACACGGAACCGACTGCCAACCACCACCACTCACACGGCCAACACCACTGTCACACAGCTGATGAGCACGGGTCCTCTACCTTTAGTGATGGCGAAGAACACGCGGCCGATGAAGAAAGAGGCGGAGAGCAGCCGTAGGGAATCCTCCACCACTCGCAGGCTGCGCACGCGCACACACACAGAGGCTTACAGCTACACACACACAGAGGCTTACAGCTACACACACACAGAGGCTTACAGCTACACACACACACAGAGGCTTACAGCTACATACACACACACACAGGCTTACAGCTACATACACACAACAACCGCCATTCGCCACTAAGTGGCGGTGACGTCACCACGACGCTTGTGCCAGGCCATGTGCACCTTGAGGCCACGAGAAGTGTCGAACACCCGCTGGCAGGTCACGGGGCAGACCCAGGTGCCATGGGTTGATTGACTGAGATGACTGTACTCTCTACTACATCGGGACAAAGATCCCCCCGTATGGCCTGACAAACTTGGAGTCAGTGCTGTTCGCGAGCATTTATGAAGGCCTCTGTCTTCCTGGTGGTGATTACACACCGCACCAGGTGTTCATTTGAGGCTGATTGGACCTAGGGGAGGCCCAGGACCGGTTTAGAAATTCCTCACCAATCTCGGGTCGCCAGGTTCGTAGTGCAGTGCACTAACCACTACACTATACTACCTACATAGGTCGATAAGATGACAAATATCCCCCTTATAGCCATAGCAGACTTTTGGGGCAAGTGCTGTTAGTGAGTAGCACCTATTAAGGCCAGCAAGGAATACGAGGGGGTGGGTGTCCAGTACCACGCCCGACCTCCATCGTCTCCCCAGTGGCGATGGTTACACACCACACCAGGTACTCATTAAAGGCTGATTTGACTGAGGGGAGGCCTAGGACCGGTTCAAATATTCTCTGTGATTATTGGCCGTGAGCAGGAATTGAACCCGGGTCGCCGGGTTCGTAACGTGGCACGCTAACCACTGTGCCCCCGCTTCCCACATATGTAGACACATACACTCAGACAAAGATACATACACTCAGACAAAGACACACACGGACGAAGACGCCGTCTGGCGTGCAAGCGAGGCAGTGGAAAGGAGGGTGCGTGCCTGTTGATGCTGGTGAGGTCAATGAGGAGGAGGATGAGGTCAATGCGGGGTCGCCGGTGCTCGTTGTGCCCAGGGAGGGGCAGCTTCGAGGCGATGTGCCTGCGATGACATCACACACAACGAAACACGCCATGGCGGCCAATCAAAAACCTTTTGTGCAGAGAATGCTGATTTATATTTATAGATATATCTATAGGCATACCACATTTATAGGTAAGTGATAGGTATACCGAATTCTTTCCGACATCCGCACTCTCTAACCCAGTAGTATTCCTATCCCACAGTATTCCTATCTCACAGCAAGGAGGGCCGGGGGTTTGATTCCTAACTCGAGCACTGTCCTACATGGAGTGTTTATGTTCTTCACCCGATACTCTCATGTTGACGGTGGGTGGGTTCACTCACACGTTGATGGAGAAGGGGGAGTTGATGCGGCACATCGCTTCGGCGAGGGCGCTCTGCCCGGGCCCCACGGCACCCACGAGCTGAGGTCAGTTCCACGCAGCACGCATCACGCAATGCACGCGGGTCAGTTACACGACAGGACACAACTCAACACAGAGCACATGGGTCAGTCAAAGAGTCCACACAGCACTCGCAAAGTACTGTCAAATTACAATAACCGCCGTTCGTCAGTAAGTGGCGCTTGTGCCAGGCTAGGTGCACTTCTGAGGCCACGTGAAGTGTCGAAGGCCCACTGGCAGGTCACGGAAGAAACCCAAGTGCCATGTGTTGACTGAGATGACTAGCAGATGCAGCAAATGTGCTGCCCACTGTGTCAAAAAGTAACACGCGACAGTCCACATACAATCACAGCCGACAGTGCACACAGTAACACGTAAACCGCACAGTACACACACACAGCCAACACTGAGACTCAACACAGGACACACAATAAACAGCACATTTACAACACAGTAACAACAAAGGCGGTGACACACGAAAAACACAGTACACACACACAGTACAAAGATCCCCCGTATAACCTTTACAGGACTGTTGGGACAAGTGCTGGAAAAGCACACGAGGGGGTGGGTGGCCAGCACCACACCCGGCCGCCTTTGTCTCCCTAGTGGGGATGTTTATTTTACGCACCAAACCAGGTACTCGTTTGATGCTTAGTCGACCTAGGGGAGGCCCAAGACTGGCTCAGAAACTCGTCACTGATGTTGGCCGTGAGAGGAAATCAAACTCGGGTCGCCAGGATTCGTAGCGCAGTGCGCTAACCGCTACACTACCGCTAACGGCACACTCAGTGCACAGTAACACAACAACCACCATTCACCACTAAGTGGTGGCGACGTCACCACGACGCTTGTGCCAGGCTAGGTGCACGCTGAGGCCACGTGAAGTGTCGAACGCCCGCGAGCAGGAGGTCACGGGGCAGACCCAGCAGGTGCCATGGGTCGACTGACTAAGATGACTGGCAGATGCACCACCGGTTCCCTTACTGTGCCAACATTAACACACACAGAGTAACACACACAAGAATAACACACACAGAGTACGCAGAGTAAGATAAAGATCCCCCATTTAGCCTTAACAGACTGTGGTGGCAAGTGCTGTTAGCGAGTAACACACACACAGTAACACACACACACACAGTACACACACACAGTACACACACAGTACGCACACACACAGTACACACACACACACAGTACACACAGTAACACACACAGTATACACAGACAAAGGTCCCCCGTATAGCCTTAACAGACTGTAGGGGCAAGTGCTGTTAGCGAATAACACGCACACAGTAACACACACAGTAACACACAGTACACGCACAGTAACACACAGTAACACACACACAGTATACACACACAGTACACACACAGTACACACACACAGTACACACACACAGTAACACACACACAGTAACACACACAGTACACACACACAGTACACACACACAGTATACACACACAGTATACACACACAGTACACACACACAGTACACACACACAGTACACACACAGTACACACACACAGTAACACACACACAGTAACACACACACAGTACACACACACATAGTACACACAGTATACACACACAGTACACACACACAGTACACACACAGTAACACACACAGTACACACACACAGTAACACACACACAGTACACACACACACACAGTACACACACACACACAGTACACACACACATAGTACACACAGTATACACACACAGTACACACACACAGTACACACACACAATAACACACAGTACACGCACAGTAACAACGCCCCGTTCCTCACCAGCACCGTGGCCGTACGCGGCTCGGGAAGTTTCGCGAAGGGGTGCAGCACGGCCATGGGTGCCGCGAGAGGCGCTCGATCCTCCCTCCGGTCTCACCCCGTCTCCCTCCCCGTCTCTCTCCCTCCCCGTCTCTCTCCCTCCCCGTCTCCCTCCTCCTCCCTCCGGTCTCTCCCCGTCTCCCTCTCGTCTCCCTCCCCGTCTCTCTCCCTCCCCGTCTCCCTCCTCCTCCCTCCGGTCTCTCCCCGTCTCCCTCTCGTCTCCCTCCCCGTCTCTCTCCCTCCCCGTCTCCTCTCCCTCCCCGTCTCCCTCCTCCTCCCTCCGGTCTCTCCCCGTCTCCCTCTCGTCTCCCTCCCCGTCTCTCTCTCTCCCCGTCTCCTCTCCCTCCCCGTCTCCCTCCTCCTCCCTCCGGTCTCTCCCCGTCTCCTCTCGTCCGTTGCCGAAAGCGAAATTCCCGCCAAAACGTCCAACCGGTGGTGGGAAACAACTTCCGGCGCGGCCTGAGGACGTCACATCCCCCAATCGCAATGACATCACATCTCACGGTCGCGATGACGTCACATTCCCCGGTTGCGATGACGTAAAATCTCACGGTCGCGATGACGTCACATCTTCCGTCCGCGATGACGTCATCGCCTCCCCCGACGCTTTAATCGCATGCCGATACGGGCAACAACAATACAAACAACACGTGTTTGTCAACAACACATGTTTGTTTATATTTATAAGATGATCAATAATGTCTGAATTGGTCTGTAATCAGCTCGGACACTGGACAGGTTTCTTATCAAACCCCGCCTCGCACAACCGGCGCGTGACGTCACCCCTCCAGGCCTTGCCGCCCGTGATGACGTCACTACTCATCGATACATCTCGGATCGACGTCATCACGCATCTCTACCGCCCGCGATGACGTCACTTCCCGTCGCCACCGTGCGTGATAACGTCGCCGCGCGCGCTGGAAGCCGTGCGTGATGACGTCACCGCGCGCGCTGGAAGCCGTGCGTGATGACGTCACCGCGCGCGTTGGAGCCGTGCGTGATGACGTCACCGCGCGCGCTGGAAACCGTGCGTGATGACGTCGCCGCGCGCGCTGGAAGCCGTGCGTGATGACGTCACCGCGCGCGTTGGAAGCCGTGCGTGATGACGTCACCGCGCGCGCTGGAAGCCGTGCGTGATGACGTCACCGCGCGCGCTGGAAGCCGTGCGTGATGACGTCACCGCGCGCGCTGGAAGCCGTGCGTGATGACGTCACCGCGCGCGCTGGAAGCCGTGCGTGATGACGTCACCGCGCGCGCTGGAAGCCGTGCGTGATGACGTCACCGCGCGCGCTGGAAGCCGTGCGTGATGACGTCACCGCGCGCGCTGGAAGCCGTGCGTGATGACGTCACCGCGCGCGCTGGAAGCCGTGCGTGATGACGTCACCGCGCGCGCTGGAAGCCGTGCGTGATGACGTCACCGCGCGCGTTGGAAGCCGTGCGTGATGACGTCACCGCGCGCGCTAGAAGCCGTGCGTGATGACGTCACCGCGCGCGCTGGAAGCCGTGCGTGATGACGTCACCGCGCGCGCTGGAAGCCGTGCGTGATGACGTCACCGCGCGCGCTGGAAGCCGTGCGTGATGACGTCACCGCGCGCGCTGGAAGCCGTGCGTGATGACGTCACCGCGCGCTGGAAGCCGTGCGTGATGACGTCACCGCGCGCGCTGGAAGCCGTGCGTGATGACGTCACCGCGCGCGCTGGAAGCCGTGCGTGATGACGTCACCGCGCGCGCTGGAAGCCGTGCGTGATGACGTCACCGCGCGCGTTGGAAGCCGTGTGTGATGACGTCACCGCGCGCGCTGGAAGCCGTGCGTGATGACGTCACCGCGTGCGCTGGAAGCCGTGCGTGATGACGTCACCGCGCGCGTTGGAAGCCGTGCGTGATGACGTCACCGCGCGCGCTGGAAGCCGTGCGTGATGACGTCACCGCGCGCGCTGGAAGCCGTGCGTGATGACGTCACCGCGCGCGTTGGAAGCCGTGCGTGATGACGTCACCGCGCGCGTTGGAAGCCGTGCGTGATGACGTCACCGCGCGCGCTGGAAGCCGTGCGTGATGACGTCACCGCGCGCGCTGGAAGCCGTGCGTGATGACGTCACCGCGCGCGCTGGAAGCCGTGCGTGATGACGTCACCGCGCGCGCTGGAAGCCGTGCGTGATGACGTCACCGCGCGCGCTGGAAGCCGTGCGTGATGACGTCACCGCGCGCGCTGGAAGCCGTGCGTGATGACGTCACCGCGCGCGTTGGAAGCCGTGCGTGATGACGTCACCGCGCGCGCTGGAAGCCGTGCGTGATGACGTCACCGCGCGCGCTGGAAGCCGTGCGTGATGACGTCACCGCGCGCGCTGGAAGCCGTGCGTGATGACGTCACCGCGCGCGCTGGAAGCCGTGCGTGATGACGTCACCGCGCGCTGGAAGCCGTGCGTGATGACGTCACCGCGCGCTGGAAGCCGTGCGTGATGACGTCACCGCGCGCGCTGGAAGCCGTGCGTGATGACGTCACCGCGCGCGCTGGAAGCCGTGCGTGATGACGTCACCGCGCGCGCTGGAAGCCGTGCGTGATGACGTCACCGCGCGCGTTGGAAGCCGTGCGTGATGACGTCACCGCGCGCGTTGGAAGCCGTGCGTGATGACGTCACCGCGCGCGCTGGAAGCCGTGCGTGATGACGTCACCGCGCGCGTTGGAAGCCGTGCGTGATGACGTCACCGCGCGCGCTGGAAGCCGTGCGTGATGACGTCACCGCGCGCGTTGGAAGCCGTGCGTGATGACGTCACCGCGCGCGCTGGAAGCCGTGCGTGATGACGTCACCGCGCGCGCTGGAAGCCGTGCGTGATGACGTCACCGCGCGCGCTGGAAGCCGTGCGTGATGACGTCACCGCGCGCGCTGGAAGCCGTGCGTGATGACGTCACCGCGCGCGTTGGAAGCCGTGCGTGATGACGTCACCGCGCGCGCTGGAAGCCGTGCGTGATGACGTCACCGCGCGCGTTGGTAAGCCGTGCGTGATGACGTCACCGCGCGCGCTGGAAGCCGTGCGTGATGACGTCACCGCGCGCGTTGGAAGCCGTGCGTGATGACGTCACCGCGCGCGCTGGAAACCGTGCGTGATGACGTCACCGCGCGCGTTGGAAGCCGTGCGTGATGACGTCACCGCGCGCGCTGGAAGCCGTGCGTGATGACGTCACCGCGCGCGTTGGAAGCCGTGCGTGATGACGTCACCGCGCGCGCCGGAAGCCGTGCGTGATGACGTCACCGCGCGCGTTGGTAGCCGTGCGTGATGACGTCACCGCGCGCGCTGGAAGCCGTGCGTGATGACGTCACCGCGCGCGCTGGAAGCCGTGCGTGATGACGTCACCGCGCGCGCTGGAAGCCGTGCGTGATGACGTCACCGCGCGCGCTGGAAGCCGTGCGTGATGACGTCACCGCGCGCGTTGGAAGCCGTGCGTGATGACGTCACCGCGCGCGCTGGAAGTCGTGCGTGATGACGTCACCGCGCGCTGGAAGCCGTGCGTGATGACGTCACCGCACGCGCTGGAAGCCGTGCGTGATGACGTCACCGCGCGCGCTGGAAGCCGTGCGTGATGACGTCACCGCGCGCGCTGGAAGCCGTGCGTGATGACGTCACCGCGCGCGCTGGAAGCCGTGTGGGAGCGCCGCCGCCTGCGACGCGGGGCGCGGCAAATAAATAAAAATACTCGAGCAGCACCACGTGACCGGGCGAGTAGCACCACGTGACCGGGCGAGCAGCACCACGTGACCGGTCGAGAAGCATGGCCGCGCCGGGTGGAGGCGAGAGGCCGCGCTGAGACGGAGCGGGGCTACGCAGAGAGACACAGAGACACACAGAGACACACAGAGAGAGAGAGAGAGACACTGAGACACAGAGAGACACAGAGAGAGACACAGAGAGACACTGAGACAGAGAGAGACAGAGAGAGAGACACTGAGACACAGAGACATATAGAGAGACACAGACACTGGGACAGAGAGAGAGAGAGAGACGCAGACACTGGGACAGAGACACACTGGGACACAGAGACGTAGAGTCGTGCAGCGACGGCAGGGGGGGGGCGCTACGGAGCTCGCCATCATCACCGTGTTGCCGGCAACAGAGACGGGCCGTGTGTGTGAGAGGGAGAGAGCCGTGGGGGCCTCTCTGCTCGAGAGACGCAGCAGCAGCAGCAGCTGGGGCAGCAGCGTCGTCCCTGGACTTGAGGAGGAGGCGGCGGCGGCGATGATGATGACGGAGGGGGGAGACGCTCGGGACGACTCTGCGCCGCTGCTGTCGCCCACGTCGGCCCGCAAGGGCGTGCGGTTCGGGCAGGGGGTCGTGCAGGCGCTCAGCAAGTTCCGCCAGGGAGACGCGGCAGAGTACACGCTGCTGCTGCGACAGCTCGCGGACCCCGACATCAAGGTGGGCGGCCGGGTGCTGATGGGGGTTAACACCTGGTGCTGCTGGTGGTTTAATGAATACGAAACTCTGATCCGAGGCTTCGGCTGCTTTCTCGTCGGTGCTGCTGCTGTCGTACTCGGGGGGGGGGGGGGGGGGGGCGTCGGGCACGGGGTAGTCGTAGAATGCGGCGGGCAGGTTGGTCGTGATGAACACGAGGAGCTTCTCCTCCACAATCGTGGGGACTGCCAGTGAGTTCCTGAGCTTGGAATGGACGAAGCCCATCGGTGAGAAGTTCCGCTCGGATGCCGCAATTAGAACCAATTAAACCGGATTTCTCCCAATCTCAGATGATCGGGTTTCATATAAAAAGACAATTAAACCCGATTGTAAAGACCCCGACTGTGCCAGAGACGCTGAGTCTGGGTGGTGGTGATGGCCGCCCCCTCCTCCCTGCACGTGTGCCGTGCCGCCCCTCGTGGGCGCCGCTCGCTCACTGCGCTTCAGTTCCATTCGTGGGGCTCTCGACTCGGGTGCGTCCGCAACAAACTAAAACGTGAACGAGAAACATCTTAAAGTGACTACACGCAGCAGAACACATCCTGAAAAAAACTGCAAATTATTCCAGAACAAACACCGCTTATCAACTCGCCCCTGCAGCCGGCTGGACAGCAACAGGGGGGGGGGGGGGCTTCGTGTTCGTTCGCCACCATCTCCAGCACACCACGTTCACAGCCCTGTCACACTGGCGGCAACAGCCACGGAGGCCTCGCGTCCCCACTCGGAGTGGCGGCGAGGCCTCCGGAGACGTGCGGCGTCTCACGCCTGCTGCTGCTGTTACTGCTGCTGCTGTTACTGCAGCTACTGCTGCTGCTGCTACTGCAGCTACTGCTGCTGCTGCTGTTACTGCAGCTACTGCTGCTGCTGCTGTTACTGCAGCTACTGCTGCTGCTGCTGTTACTGCTGCTGCTGCTACTGCAGCTACTGCTGCTGCTGTTACTGCAGCTACTGCTGCTGTTACTGCAGCTACTGCTGCTGCTGCTGTTACTGCAGCTACTGCTGCTGCTGTTACTGCAGCTACTGCTGCTGTTACTGCAGCTACTGCTGCTGTTACTGCAGCTACTGCTGCTGCTGCTGTTACTGCAGCTGCTGCTACTGCAGCTACTGCTGCTGCTGCTACTGCAGCTACTGCTGCTGCTGCTGCAGCTACTGCTACTGCAGCTACTGCTGCTGCTGTTACTGCAGCTACTGCTGCTGCTGCTGTTACTGCAGCTACTGCTGCTGCTGCTGTTACTGCAGCTACTGCTGCTGCTGGCTACTGCAGCTACTGCTGCTGCTGGCTACTGCAGCTACTGCTGCTGCTGGCTACTGCAGCTACTGCTGCTGCTGTTACTGCAGCTACTGCTGTTGCTGTTACTGCAGCTACTGCTGCTGCTGCTACTGCAGCTACTGCTGCTGCTGTTACTGCAGCTACTGCTGCTGCTGCTGTTACTGCAGCTACTGCTGCTGCTGCTACTGCAGCTACTGCTGCTGCTGTTACTGCAGCTACTGCTGCTGCTGCAGCTACTGCTGCTGCTGTTGCTGCAGCTACTGCTGCTGCTGCTGTTGCTCGTACTGCTGCTGTTGTTACTGCAGCTACTGCTGCTGCTCGTACTGCTGCTGCTGCAGCTGCTGCTGTTACTGCTGTTGCTGTTGTTACTACTATTGTTGCTGTTACTGCAGCTACTGCTGTTGTTACTGCTTGCTGCTGTTGCTGCTGCTTCTGTTGGTACTGCTGTTGTTACTACTATTGCTGTTGTTACTGCAGCTACTGCTGTTGCTGCTGTTGTTACTGCTTGCTGCTGTTGCTGCTGCTTCTGTTGGTACTGCTGCTGGTGCTGCTCGTACTGCTGCTGCTGCAGCTACTGCTGCTGTTGCTGCTGCTGTTGCTATTGTTACTACTATTGCTGCTGTTACTGCAGCTACTGCTGCTGTTGCTGCTGTTGTTACTGCTGCTGCTGTTGGTGCTGCTGGTACTGCTGCTGATTCTGGTGCTGCTGCTGCTGTTGCTACTGTTAGTGCTGTTGCTCGTACTGCTGCTGTTATTGCAGCTACTGCTGCTGCTGGTGCTTCTGTTGCTATTGTTACTGCTGCTTCTGTTACTGCTGCTGTTACTGCTGTTGTCACTACTATTGCTGCTGCCACTGCAGCTGTTACTGCTGATGATGTTGGTGCTGCCACTGCAGCTGTTACTGCTGATGCTGCTACTACTACTGCTGCTACTGATGCTGTTGCAGGAGGTGCAGCTGGAGTGCTGGCTCAAGGAGCTGCGGGGCTGTGTGGCGATGCTCAGCAAGGACTACGAGCTGCTGGTGTCACTGATACTGGTGCGTGACGGCACACGGCACACACGGAACACGCACACGACGCTTAGTCCACAACACACCGCAAAGCACACCTCACACACACACTGCTTGACCCACAACACACTAATATGGGCAGTTGGAGACAGTCGCCCTCCAACAACATCGGAGGGCTCACAACAACGAGCGGAGTGCCAGGCAGATAAAACACTTCAGATTTGCGCAGTTGGTGTTTTTGCCAGCCATCTCAGTCGGTCAACCCATGGAACCTGGTGGGTCTGTCCCGTGATCTTCGGCTAGCGGGCCTTCGACACTTCACGTGGCCTCAAAGTGCACCTAGCCTGGCACAAACGCTGTGGTGACATCGCCACCATTCCGTGGCGAACGGCAGTTGTTGTTGTTGTCTCTGCGTGCATTGAGCAGAGGATCAGCTGGATGTCGCGTGGCCGTGCGGTGGTGGAGGAGTATCTCTCCTTCCTCACTCACCTGGTGTCGGCTCAGACCATCTACCTGCGCTCCTGCCTCATCATGCTGCTCTCCAACTTCACCCGCCGTGCGAGACGCCCCAACACAACCACCCACCCACACAACCACCCACCCACACAACCACCCACACACAACCACTCACCCACACAACCACCCACCCACACAACCACCCACCCACACAACCACTCACCCACACAACCACTCACCCACACAACCACCCACACAACCACCCACCCACACAACCACTAACCAACACAACCACCCACCCACACAACCACTCACCCACACAACCACTCACTCACACAACCACTCACCCACACAACCACCCACACAACCACCCACCCACACAACCACCCACACACACAACCACTCACCCACACAACCACACAACCACTCATCCACACACACAATCATTCACCCACACAACCACTCACCCACACAACCACCCACACAACCAATCACCAACACAACCACTCACCCACATAATCACCCACACACACAACCACCCACACAACCACCCACTCACCCACACACCCACACACCCACCCATGTGTGTGGGGCTCGGTGTGCGGTCTGGGGCGGTGAGTGAGCCACTGCTGCCGCTGCTGCTGCTGTGTGTGTCTGCAGGCAAGCGCGTGGTGGACGAGGCGGGGGGGGAGTTCACAGACTCCGACGATGACGACGAGGGTGAGAGACGCACGGACACAACGACAACAGCCGTCGTTCTCCACTGAGTGGCGGTAACACCACCACGGTGCTTGTGCCAGGCTAGGTGCACTTTGAGGCCACGTGAAATGTCAAAAGCTCGCTGGCAGGAGGTCACGGAACAGATCCAGGTGCTACGGGTTGACTGTTGTACCAGGCTAGGTGCAGGAGATCATGGGACAGGCCCAGTGCCACTTTGTGTTACTGCAGTCTGGAGACAATCACCACCTGCTGCACCACCTGTATGTGGGAGTGACGGGAGACAGGTGGTGGGGGGGGGGGTCATTCTGCCGTGTCTCTCTCGTCTCCCGTGTCTCTCGTCTCCCCGTGTCTCTCGCGTATCCCGTGTCTCTCTCACATATCCCGTGTCTCCACATGTCGTCTCCCCAGATGCGGACAGGTGTTTCCAAATCTGTCACAAGGCCCTGGAGCTCATCGCTGGCATCGTGCCCTCGTACGTCTCCACACACGCCCCCCCCTCCCTCCCGTAGTAATGGTCTAACCCGCCCCGCTCACTCACCCCCTCCATAAAGACACGGTTTAGTCCGTGGGCCCGTCTCTTCTCACACCGGCGTCATTATCCAGCAGCGTTTGTTTAGACACGAGAACCAGGCAGCTTTTTGACTTTATTATTATTATTATTACCGTGCGTGTTTACCTAGTAAAGGCTCCCGTTCTATTCCAATTTATATTTACAGAGCAACTTCACTCAAGGCGCTTGACGTAGCTTATGAAACAATAACAGAATAATAGAAGGATGTCGATGGCAGGGGCGTGCTGGCAGGATTGAGGAATGAGTAACAGTGATGGAGGGTAGTTGGGGGTCACGCAGGGAAGAGCAAGTGAATGGGCAGTAGATAATGGCATTGTGGGTTATCACGATGCCATTATGTCAGACTTTATTGGCAAGTACACTCTCGTCCATAATGGGGCCCTGAATTCAAAATCAAAATGAAAAATATAGTGGAGGAATCCGATGAGCTGTGAAGTTATTTTTTACAGATGTCCAGTAGGGGCAGGCAAGACCGTTACAACAACAAACAGAATAAAAGCTTGAGAGTAGTGCAGTACAAGAAAGGTAAACAAATCACCTAAACACATACAAATAAAACTAAACCATCCCCATCCTACCAGGCAAAGCCCACTGAGGTATTCACTTATTTTTTTTATAGCAACCTGGCCACAAAGTGGCCCATCATTTGTACATTTATATCATCAAAATAATCTAAATAACCTCAATGCATGTGTTTCTAAATGTGAAGGGGTCGGGATCGAATCCGGGACCTCCGGCATACCAGGCGAAGAAGATAGCATCACACCACCATGGCTCCCCTTAAATAGATTTTTAAAAACTATAAAAGTTAAAATTACATAATCAATTCCCAAGCTTCGAAAAGGCAGGATAACAACAGCAAAAACAGTCCCAGACCACACCAAGATAACACGCAGTTTCTCAATACGTATTGTACATAAAAATTGAACTCTAGTTCATTCACAGCTCGCCGCAGCTCACTCGCGGCCTCCAGCGCGTGACCCTGCGTGACCCGGCGTGACCTCGCGTGACCCCGCGTGACCCCGCCCTCTGCGTGCGCAGGACGCCCATGTTCCTGATGCCGCTGCTGGCGGAGAGGTTCCCGTTTGTGACCAAATCTCCGCGGACACAGGTACTGGATGCGTGGCCCCCGCTTGCTTGGTAGCTTGAAGCTTCGCGGTTCGAATCCGGGAGGCTTCCCCAGTTAAAACCGCGGCAGCGTTATATTTGAGCGTAAGATGCTGCTACGCCGTCGGCTCCGCTCGCAAGCGGACATCAAAAGATCAAAGAGTCGGCGCCGTGGTCTGAATCTGAAAGGTTTTGCCTGCAAACGACTCGCCGCACGTGGCAGCTCCGCCGCATCCCTCGCGCGACGCTACGGCAGGGAAGCGCGGCGCCGTGAGAACGGAACAAACTGAACGGCCGCGACTCGGCGAAGATTTACAGTGAAGTCACCGAGGCACCAGTTTTTTAAAATTATTCCGCTTGTGAATGGGGGGGTGGTGTTCTTTGTCTTTTGTGTGTGGTGTGTGTCGAGGCTCGCGTGGGGTGTCATGGTGTGTGACGCGCGTGGGTTTGACACGCGTGTGGTGTTTGTCACGTGTGTGGTGTGTGACATGCATGGTGTGTTGGTTTGACACGCGTGCTGTGTGTGTGTGTAACGTGTGTGGGTATGTGACATACGTGGTGTCACGTGTGTGGTGTGTGACACGCATGGTGTGTTGGTTTGACACGCGTGGTGTGACGTGTATTGTGTGTGTGTGAAGCGCGTGGTGTGTGACACGGGTGTGGGTGTGAAGCGTGTCGTGGGTGTGTGTATGACGCGTGTGGTTAACACGTGTGTATGACACGCGTGTTGTGTGTGTATGACACGCGTGTTGTGTGTGTATGGCACGCGTGTTGTGTTGCTAGGAGTGCTACGTACACAACCTACTGCGCGTCACCACCTACCTGCCCGTGCTGCGACGCGACGTGCTCGCCCTACTGCTGGACAGGCTGCTCAAGCTCGACGTGAGAATCCCCGACCCCTCACCCCTCCTCACCGCTCCTCACTGCTCCTCACCCCTCACCCTTATGTCAATGAGAGGCTGAGCTTCATTTCACTCAGGGCGGCGACCCAGAAAATAATTATAATAATCCCCCCCCCCAGGTGAACGCCCCCCGCCAGGACATTGAGGATGCGGAGCAGCAGGCGGCCGTCCAGTCGGGCGCCGCACAGGAGGAGGTGTTCCACATGGTGAGACAGCCACACAGCCACCAGCTCACCCACCCAGCTACCAACACAGCCACCCACCAACACAGCCACCCACACACCAACCAACACACCCACCCACACACACACCCGTCAACACAGCCACCAGCTCACCCGCCCAGCTACCAACACAGCCACCCGCCAACACAGCCACCCATCCACCCACCAGCTCACCCACCCACCAACACAGCCACCCCGCCCACCCGTCCCCCCACCCACCAACACAGCCACCCACCCACCCACCTCACCCACCCACCCACTCACCCACCCACCCACCAACACAGCCACTCACCCACCCACCAACACAGCCACCCCACCCACCCATCCCCCCACCCACCAACACAGCCACCCACCCACCTCACCCACCCACCCACTCACCCACCCACCCACCAACACAGCCACCCACCCACCTCACCCACCCACCCACCAACACAGCCACTCACCCACCCACCAACACAGCCACCCCGCCCACCCGTCCCCCCACCCACCAACACAGCCACCCACCTCACCCACCCACCCACTCACCCACCCACCAACACAGCCACTCACCCACCCACCAACACAGCCACCCACCAACACAGCCACCCCGCCCACCCGTCCCCCCATCCACCAACACAGCCACCCACCCACCAACACAGCCACCCACCCACCCATCCACCCACCAAGACAGCCACCCACCCACTCACCCACCCACCAACCCACCCACCAACACAGCCACCCACCCACTCACTCACCCACCAACACAGCCACCCACCAACACAGCCACCCACCAACACAGCCACCCACCCACTCACCCACCAACACAGCCACCCACCCACCCGTCCACCCACCAGCTCACTCGCCCACCCACTCACCAACCCACCCACTCACTAACCCACCCACCTACACCAACCAACACAGCCACCCAACCACCTGCTCACTCGCCCACCAACCCTCCCACCCACCCTCTCACCTACCTACCCACCCACCCTCCCACATATCCACCCATCTACCCACCCATCTACCCACCCTCCCATATTTGTGTGAATTTGTGTGTCGGCACTTGCTCCACGAGTCTGTTAATCGCTTTACGGAGGATCTCTTTCTTTGTGTGCATGTACGTGTGTATGTATGTATGCATGTCGGGAGCGGGTGCTCACCACAGCACTTGCCCCACGA
Source organism: Lethenteron reissneri (assembly GCF_015708825.2). NCBI lineage: Eukaryota > Metazoa > Chordata > Hyperoartia > Petromyzontiformes > Petromyzontidae > Lethenteron > Lethenteron reissneri. The sequence continues at coordinate 1,066,158 of NC_083841.1, read as the reverse complement.
GTCTGTTAAAGCTGTACGGGGGGTCTTTGTCTTTGTGGTTTGCTTGCGGTGCCGTACGCTGACGTCGCCGTTGATCCTCTGCCGTGTGGCGCCAGGATGAGGACGCGGGTGTGGAGGCGAGGGGCGGGCGAGGAGGAGGTGGGGAAAAGGGCGAAGACGAAGAGGAGGGGGAGATGGCTCACACGGCCGCCAACACGCTCGATGTCCTCATGGCGCTGCTCTTCCGATACATCCATGACACGTGCCACTCCAACGGTGGGCACAGGCGGAACGAGTGCGTTGGGGAGAGTGGACGGGTGGGTGGGTGGGCGGTTGCGTGAGTGGAGTATGTGGGTGGTTGCGTGGTTGGGTGGGTAGGGTGACCATGGTGAGTAGGAACATTGAGTACAGTGGGTAAAGGAGTAGGGTGTGTGGGTGAAGTGGTTGGGTGAGTTGGGTGAGTGAGTGGGTTGGGTGAGCGGGTGGTTAGGTGGGTGGTTGGGTGTATTGTGTGAGTGAGTAGTGGTAGGGTGAGCGGGTGGTTGGGTGGGTGAGTGGTTGCGTGTGTTGGTGGGTGGGTCAGTGAAGTGGGTGGTTGGGTGAGTTGGGCGAGTTGGGTGGTTGGGTAAGCGGGTGGTTGGGTGAGTGAGTGGGTGAGTTGGGTGTTTGCGTAAGCGGGTGGTTGGGTGAGTTGGGTGAGCGAGTGAGTGGGTGAGTGAGTGGTAGGGTGAGCGGGTGGTTGGGTAAGTGGGTGGTTGGGTGTGTTGAGTGGTTGGGTGAGCGGGTGGGTGAGTTCGATGGTAGAGTGAGTGGTAGGGTGAGTGGGTGATAGGGTGAGCGGGTGAGTTGGGTGAGTGAGTGAGTGGGTGAGTTGGTTGGGTGAGTGGGTTGGGTGAGTGAGTGGGTGGGTGAGTGGTTGGGTGAGTGAGTGGGTTGTGTTCTGTGGTGCTCAGGGAAGCTGGACGTGGAGATGACGAAGGCTGTGTACCGGGACCTGCTGGATGCGTTTGACCGCCTGCTGCTGCCCACGCACGCCTCCTGCCACGTGCAGTTCTGCCTCTTCTACCTGTGCAGCTTCCGCCTCGTACGACGGCACCCCCCATACGCACACAGACAAAGGTCCCCCGTGTGGCCCGCACACGCTCTTGGGGCAAGTGCTGTTAGCGAGTAGCGCCTACGAATGCTGACGCGGCGCACGAGGGGATGGGTGGCCAATGCCACGCCCGGTCACCTTTGTCTCCCCACACATCACACCGGGTGCTCGCTTTGCGGCTGAGTCGACCTAGGGGAGGCCCAGGACCGGTTCAGATAATCGTCACTGATGTTGGTGGCCGTGAACGGGAATCAAACTCGGGTCGCTGGGTACGTAGTGCAGTAATTTAACCGCTGCACCACCGCTCCACACATACAAAGGTCCCCTGTGGAGCCCGCACAGCACCTCTCTTGGCCACCTTTGTTTCCCCTGACGTTTATACATCGAACCGGGCACTAACTTAAGGCTGAGTCTACCTAGGAGAGGCCCTACCAGTTCAGGGAGCTATCACTGATATTAGAAACTCACCCCACTGGGATGTACTGGGCCCAGATTAGCATGGTTGGATATGTACGGTGCGGAAGTAGGCCAATACGCATGGATACATTCATCGCGACGGCCAGAATTTGAACCATGGCGGTGGAGTTTGCAGTGCAGTACGCTAACCACTGTCCCCCTCCCTCGTCCCCCTACCAACACTTGCCCCAACAGCCTGTACAGGCTACACGGGGGATCTTTGTCATTGCCTTAACCACGGCGCCGCCTGTTTCACGGTGCGACCTTGCAGATCGCGGCGTCAATTGTCAGAGTTGGGTCATTTGTCAAATAGAAAAAATTACTCGCAGACTCCTGAAGAGCAATCGTCAACCCCCTACTGGCAGGCTGATGCCCCTTGTTGTTGGCCAGGTGCTGGATCACCTCGTGGCGCACAGGCACAGCTGCCACTGGGGGTGCCCTTTCATACATGTTGAGATGTGCGACGGGATGTCCTGTGGGACGCCGCAGCATATAGGAGGGCACGTTATCAAAAACGTATTAAGTGTATAGCTGTATCTGCGTGTGTGTAGCTGTATCTACCTGTATGTATAGCTGTGTGTATGCACAGCTAAGTTTGAACTGTATCTCTGTGTGTGTGTAGGGTCTGGCAGAGGCGTTCCTTGAGCACCTGTGGAAGAAGCTGCAAAACCCCAGCGAGGCAGCCATCATAAGGCAGGCAGCCGTGGGCTACATGGGCAGCCTGCTAGCCCGGGCCCAGTACATCCCAGTGGGGTGAGTCTCAGCCTGCTAGCCCAGGCCCAGCCCATCCCAGTGGGGTGAGTCTCAGTCTGCTAGCCCAGGCCCTGTCCATCCCAGTGGGGTGAGTCTCAGCCTGCTAGCCCGGGCCCAGCCCATCCCAGTGGGGTGAGTCTCAGTCTGCTAGCCCAGGCCCTGTACATCCCAGTGGGGTGAGTCTCAGCCTGCTAGCCTGGGCCCAGCCCATCCCAGTGGGGTGAGTCTCAGCCTGCTAGCCCAGGCCCAGCCCATCCCAGTGGGGTGAGTCTCAGTCTGCTAGCCCAGGTCCTGTTCATCCCAGTGGGGTGAGTCTCAGCCTGCTAGCCCAGGCCCAGCCCATCCCAGTGGGGTGAGTCTCAGCCTGCTAGCCCAGGCCCAGCCCATCCCAGTGGGGTGAGTCTCAGTCTGCTAGCCCAGCCCATCCCAGGGGGGTGAGTCTCAGCCTTCTCACCCTCCCACTTCATGAACACATTAAAATAGACAGCCAACGTGGGAGGACTCTCCTGAGCAAAAGCCCTACAACTCGGCTTGGCTCTCCGGGGTAAATCGGTAAATAAGTAAAGCCGCCTTGTGTTGTTTTGCGTACACTATCATATCGTGGCGTGTCGCTTGGTTTTGATGATACATCTCGCCGCTGTGCCCGCGTCTGTGCTGTGTGCATGCGCGCTACGTCAGCACGGTGCGCGCGTGCCTGGGGCTGCTGGTGCCCTGGCTGCACCGCTACATCGACGGGCAGGAGGGCGGCGCGCGGCCCCGCTGCCTCGTGGCGGCGCACGGCCCCTTCTACGCCGCCTGCCAGGCCGTCTTCTACTCCTTCTCGTTCCGCCACCGACAGCTGCTGGAGCCCGACATGCGCAAAGGTGAAGGCCGCACGCACGCGGGCAGGCACGGGGAGTGTGTGCGTGTGCGCCCACGTGATCTTATATTTATACAGAGCGCCTCAACTCACAAGGGCGCTCTATAACGTGGTTTAAATGGTGGTCACAAAAATCGAGTGATTTAGATGGCAAGGGGCGTGCAAGGGCTGGGGAATTAATGACCGTAACGGAGGTCACTCCGTTACGTGGTGCCGGCCTTCATCGGAGATACTCGCGAACGGCACTTCCCCTCAGTCTGAGAAGGCCACATCGGGGATCTTTGTGTGTGTGGCCAGGCCTGGCGTACCTGCAGAGCCTCAACCTGGAGCGGATCGTGCTGTGCCGTCTCAACCCCCTGCGCGTGTGCCGCCCACCCATCGTCAACATCTTCGCTGCCTTGACGAGGTGAGCGTCGTCGCGCGGCGGTGTCCGCTGCTGCCCCGTGGCTCCGATCCTCCGCACGCCGATCCATCTCCCGATTGGTGACCCCGGTGTGGCTACGGTGGCCGGTTCCTAACGGTCGTGTCAGCCGCTCAAGCCTGCTGCGTGTGTCCGTCTCCGTGTCTCCCCAGGCGGTATCAGATCGCGTTCTGCTACTCCATCATGGAGAAGAACAGTCGGCAGAGACTGCCCGTGGCCGGGGACACGCTCGTGGGGGCCGCCCCCGCCTCGCACGACCAGCTGGACGCCGTCTTCCCTTTTGACCCCTACCTGCTGCGCCGGTGAGCACCGCCTCCTCCCCCACCAGCGCCTGGAGGGCGCCGCCCGCCACCACACGGTGTCCCGGAGGTGCCCCGTCCTGTGTGTCTCACCGTTTGTCTCTGTCGACCCCCCCCGTGCATCCCCTGTGTCTCAGCTCCAGGAGAGTGATTGCGCCGTTGTTTCGCGAGTGGAGGAATGAGGATCTGGGCGGAGATCTCGCATTGAAGGGTCGGCCCAGCAAGGTGCTTCCTTTCATCATAACCATCATCATCGATACCATTGTCGCCATCGTCACATCCGTGTTGTGGTGGTGGTAGTGGCATACATTTGAGTGACCGGCTGCTAATCTTGACTGGGTTATGCTGTCACTGTGGGTGTGTTGTTGTGTCCGGTGATGATGCAGATGGTGGTGGGCCAGCAGCAGGAGGATGAGGATGACTTCCTGAAGAGCGACGCGGCGATGAGGAATGGCAGCAGCATGACCCCCGGCTCGTACGACCCCTTCAACAGCGGCGGAGCGAGTTTCGACTCTCCTCCATACAAGACGGACATGGGCCCGACTCCCCACGCGTTGTAGTTACAACCGCCACCGCCGCCAACTTCCACCACCAACAGCCACCAAAAATAGTCATCAAATGCCACCAACACCACCACTCATCACCACTCAATCCTGCGGCAGCACATTCGCCGCTCGTTGCAGAAGTTCGCGGTTACAATTTGACAGACCGCCCTGGTTGACACTCACGTCAGAGTGGTGTATTTACATTTTACCTACCCTGGAGGGATGGGCCGAGTCAGCCCACAACCAGGACTTGAACTCACGACCTTCTGATTGCGAGCCGCCCGCTCTAGCGCCAAGCTGCCCGCCCGGTGGGTTGGTATTGCGCTATCAAACACTCGGCAGTCTACTTCAAAATGCAGGTCGAAGATCCTGCGACGTCGTTCAAAGAGAAGCCGGCCGTCGTGTGGCAGCGTCATGGCCCAACTTGCTAAGTTTGAAAAAAAAGAATGACCTGGAAACGACTCGGTCGGCAAATTCGAGAGCGATCGTCGTCCCACAGCACAGATGAAGGCTGGCCGTCACCCCATGACCGGATGTATGTGTGTGTATATAAATAAACTCCTAAAAAATTTTTTTTTTAAACAACGGTTTTATTAACTTCGTTTAACTCGCGGTCGCCTGCTTTTTGTGCGAGCCGATTCCACAGTTTAGGGACCGCGGCGTTTTTGGCCTACAAAAATATATAAGCCGCCTATAAAAAGTGTAATTGCTTGAAAGAAGGCAATTAATTGATTGATCCCTATTTTGATACAGGCATGCAATGTCACCGGACCTGAGTACGTGTGTGCAAAATGTGGAATTGATTGGACAACGGGAAGTCGGCTAACTTTTGATTACAAGATTTGACCACGACAAACACGTGAAGTTAAATAAAACCGTTGATAAAGTTAACTTCGTGAAAAGACGAGAGCTGGAGTACGAGTTCATGGCACGCAGTGCGAGTGCATGACCCCTCGGAGTTGCCGTGTGTAGAATCGTTGCATCTCGAGATGGGACCGCCTACTGCTGCAGTTCAAGTCCAGTGTTTAAACCGTTCTAAGTGGGGGCAGCATCCCTGATGTTTTGGATATTTAAAGCGTTTCGTTCTGTGCCAGTATTTTGTGGTGTACAGTGCAACCACGTGGATTGCTCCCTGTGTTCTGGAGAGCATGTGCCGTGAATACAGTCCCCGTGTACAACGCACCACACTCGCAAAGACGCGTAAATGTTTACAGACTAGTGCGGTAAGACAGCCCCGCCGCTGGAGTTTCTCGAGGGGTTTGTCCGAGGGGCCAGCCCTGTGAAGGTGATGCCCCAGGGCTGGTTGGGCAGCAGAGGGCAGTGGAGCAACATCCACTGCACTCTCCTCACGAGTCGATGGCTCTCCCCCCTTTCCCAAGCTACAACTGACCAAGGTGGACGTAATTTTTTTGTGATTTTACCGAAAAAACCTAAGAGTATGAATCCTTGCAGTCACGAAAAGCTTCAAATCTAGATTTAAATGGTTAATTCTGGTACAATAACACCCACCGTGTGTGGAGGCCCTCATCCAGCAGTCGATTCACAAAGGCCTGTACAGTGATTAAGTCTAACGAAATATTTTCTCACTGTACTTTATTTGAAAATTATTTTGCACTTCTCAAAAAGAAACCAAGGAATCCCCTGAGCCCAACACATTAGGTCACAACAATAACCAAATTGCAATGTTACAAATTTCAGATTAAATTTTTAAAACAAATCAACATTCGCAAACCTTCACCCCACCCCAGAACATTGATCTATGATCAGACTAACCAGGATTTAAACTACCCTTGAACTTAGATTCCCTTTAAACAGCACCAGCCGCCCCAGGAGTGTAACGCCCTCACAATCCGCCCGCCCCATTGCCCTCACTTGGGTGGTGGTGGTGCCATAGCCATGCAAACGAGGAAGGGAGAACCAACAACGAGGTGCAGAAGAGGGCATCACGGAACTATTGCTGAAATCCCTTCGGCTGGCCTCTAGGCAGACGAGCCACACTCCTTGTATAGGCCCAGCTCAGGAGTGTTTGTCGTATGCAAATCAAGCCAGATTCTCGGGGCTGGATATATCATCATGCAGGCCTGGTCAGGGACTCGCAGAGAGATGAAGAGTTGCCGTTATTGCATGCCAAGCATTTGTGGGGTGTTTGTTGGCAGGCTTTGATTTCCTCTCACGATAAAACGACGCAGACAACAACCTCACTAGAGGATTGGACCTCGCGTCCAGCCATCACCACTGCCCTGCCTCACCCAGTGCTGCGGGCGCCGCTTGTCCCACCCACAGAGGCCAGGAGAGCAGTGGTGACGAGCTGTCACTGGCACCGGGTGAAGCGCGATTCCTTGCCAAGCCAGCTGCCGAAAAGGTCCCTTGTTCCCCCCCCCCCCTCATCCTCGCCTCGTACTGCTAACCTATGTAACCAGTCCTCAACCCACTCATGCCTTACCCACCAGGTGAGTCTGCAGTGTATTTTAGGTCTCATGCACACTGCTCACCGTACGTTGGCTTTGAGTCGTCACTTGACAGACATTGACACAGATATCCGGCAGGTGACTTGCAACCATCGGAGCCCTCGATTCTGATTCACAAATCGCGTCTCATTTAAAGCCACAGAAAAAAAGAAAAGACTCAACTCTAAAGAGAGATTGTGTGATCTCCGTGTGAAATATAAGGACCTGAAATGCCTCTCACCTGGGAAATGCTTTGGCTGGATATCTAGAAATATCTGATATGTAAACGTGTTAAAATTACGATATGCTAAAATAATATTTAAACAATTGCCTATAGGGCCATGACAGTGAAAATTTTGGGGAAACGGTATCCAGTAACGCACATTCCTTTGGGCAACTCTGTACAGCAATGCCAGAGGGTTGGAGAGTGACGATGTTGCTCGAGACAGCACACAAGCTTGAGTAGTAGTCATGTGACCTCTGCGATCTAATTTGAGGTCACCAATTGGGAAAGCGCATTGCGATCAATGCCCGCGTGTGTCAGATGAGCGCCCACCCGCACGCCGCCGCCACTGCTGCTTTCAACTTTCAGTTGCCATCGGGGGTTTTTCCTCGGCGTTGATACTGCACGCACAACATCCCGTTACGTAACGGGCGCAATGCAAGCGCAGGTGTCGTCGCCGTCCCCCCCCCCCCCCGCGTCACCCCCCCCCCCGCGTCACCCCCCCCCCCGCGTCACCCCCCCCCCACCCCACTCACACGTGCGGGATGGGCTTGGCGAAAACGGCGATGCTCTCGATGCCGCACTCGTCGCTCCCGCGCCGAATACGGAAGTATCCCCGCTCCCCCCATTCCTCCCCCCAGCTGTTCTTCACCACCCAGTAGCGCTCGCCCGTGCCCGGCTCCACGCCGTAGCCCACCACCGCCACCGCGTGGTTCGTTTCCTCGAACGGGTTGAAGGAGTCGCGCAGCCCCGTGTGGTGGTACACGCCGCCGCGGTAGTGCAGCAGGTCGTCGTACACCTGCAGGCCGACCGCGAGCGGCCCGTGCGCCACCAGCTCCAGCCGCATTAGCTCATCGTTGCAGGCGCCGTAGTAGCCGCCCACGTAGCCGTAGTGCGCCGCGTAGAAGCGGTAGCAGTCGGCGCGCAGGGGCCGGCACGTGGCGTCGTCGCGCCCCGTGTACGGGTAGCAGCTCTCCTCCACCAGCCCAAAGTCCTGCGCGTACTTGCCGCCGATCAGGTACGGGAAGCCGCCGTCGCAGCCTGGACAGGGGAGGGGAGGGAGGGAGACTCGAATCTGTGGTGATCTCCAGTTGCCCAATCTTGGCCAACCGGCTCAAAAATGTAACTAAACTAAAACTAAACCGTTTGTGTGGCTGGATAGAGGGGGCTAAACGGGCACGGCACGGGCTAGAGAAGAGAGGGGCTGATGTGGTACAGGAGGATGTGGAGCCGAGCGGACTTGCAATGGCTGGTACCAGCGGTGTCAAGATCGGCCTTTGTGGAGGAGGTTCGTGAAGGACGCCGCTGAGGAGTGCAGGGGAGCGATGCTCACATCAACGAGCGGAGCGCCGGGCGGAAAAAACGCAGCGAGTTGGCACAGTGAGCTGGTGCATAGCTGGTGCATCTGGCAGTCATCTCAGTCAACCCATGGCACACCTGCATGTCCCGTGACCTCCTGTCAACGGGTGTTCGACACTTCGTGGCCTCAAAGCGGCACAATCACTACGGTGACGCAACTGTCATTTAGCGGTAAACGGCGTCTGTTGTTGTTGTGAGCTGCAGTGTGATGGGTGCACACGGTGTGGGCGAGGCAGTTCGGTGGAGCGAGTGATCAACGTGGCGTGTGGGTGGAGACGCTCGCTCGCTCCTCCTCGCTTTGGCCGAATGTTCGTCATCGTCGGCGTCTGTCTGACCTTGGGAGAAGTTGCTGCACGACACGATCTGCTGGGTGCTCAGGATGGGCGCCTGCGACGCGTTGGTCAGGATGCGGATGCGAGCCTCCAGCATGGCCATGGAGGAGAATGAGTAGCAGCTGCCGCACGACCCTACACACAACACGCGATACAGCAGTGTCTCAGTGTCCATTGATGATACACAGACTGGTCTCTGATGAGGTCCATAGACAATGAGGTCCACAGACAATGATACACAGGCTGGTATCTGATGGGGTCCATAGACAATGATGCACAGGCTGGTATCTGATGGGGTCCATAGACAATGATGTACAGGCTGGTCTCTGATCAGGTCCATAGACAATGATGCACAGGCTGGTATCTGATGGGCTCCATAGACAATGATGTACAGACTGGTCTCTGATGGGGTCCACAGACAATGATACACAGACTTGTCTCAGTAGGACAGCTCACCCTGGTTCCGGATGGGAGAGACGTAGTTGATGCCGTTAACGTTCCTCCAGTCCCAGGATGTGGGCAGGGCGGATGCGAGTCGTCGCGTCTCCTCCGTCACCACAGACGACTTTGGTCGCCTACAAACGCAGACGCGCACACACGTACACACCATGTCAGATAATCCTTCTCTTCCCTCTGCTAATATTTTCACACCTCAGGGAGGCCCATCACTGGTGCTGGCCACAAGTGTGAATCGAACTTGGGTCAAATTAAATTAAGGTTCCGTACTTAATTTGGATTAATTCCAGCTGATAATTATTCGGTTTGCGCGTTATACAAGCAGCAGAGCTGGTGGGAAAGTGCTGCCTTCTACCGTACGGACCAGGGAGCGTCACTCGATGAAGGGGATCTCGGAGGTGGCTCTGCGATGTCCGCTTCCGCGGGTTGTTCTCAACCACGGGGAGATGCAAACTGCCCGCTCGAGAGATCCATTTGGACGCTTACAACTCGTGACGAGACACCGAGAGCCCAAATTGGGATTAGCCAATTTAAAAAAATTATTTTACCAGGTAAGGCCCACCGAGCTATTTCACTCTTGTACAGAAGCGACCCGGCCACAAATGACTAAGTGGTTTACGATGGGAAAATGTATCGCAGCCAAATACTCTAAACACATGTTTCTAAATGTGGAGGGGTGAAACCGGAGAACCGGGAGAAAAATCCACACGACCACTTGGAAAGATACACGCAAACTCCAATCATACAGCAGGCGTCAGGGTCGTGATCGAACCCACGACCTCCTGTACACCAGGCGAGGTAGTTAACATCTAGCCACCGTGGCGCCGAACTGGGGAGTAACCAACGACGGAGCCTGACAATCTGCGACCCCGTCAGCCTCTCCTCCCCCGTCTCACCCGTGGATGCGCGACGCACGCCCACCGGCCCGACGCGTCAGCTCCCCCAGGCTCAGGCCGTCGTAGAGCGGGTAGCGCACGGCGCGCCACGAGTGCTGCGCCTCGTTGACCTGCTGCACGAAGGCCGCATTGTGCTCGTAAAGCCTGCGCACGACACACGGTACACGACACACGGTACATGACACGGTACATGACACGGTACGCAGCATGCGATATACGGCACGCGTTCAGGGAAACCGCAGTGCTCACGACGTGCGGTGCAGCGCATCTGCACGTATGTCCATACATACGTCGAACTTCTTGCTCGACACACAATAAAGATTTACATTTACACATCCCATCAGCCCCACAACTTTCTGGGACGTATTTTTTTCCAGAAGTATCAGTTTCGTACAAAGCAAATGCTGCACCAGGTTTTGATATTAAATGTCTCATCGGCATCTTCAGGCTTGCCAAAACCAATATCGGGTAAGGACACGGGGGTCCTAGATTGACGCAGAGGTAGGTTCCTGTTGATCTTCCCTTGTAAATAAAACAAGAGAGAAGATGTTGCCATGCTTGGGAAAGTTGACCCAGGCGGGTCATGTGATGCCCACTTACCAGTGGACTAGGATGACAAACACCCTCCGAGACACGAACACACGGACACACACAGATACAAAAGATAATTAAAGATCCCCCACATGGCCTACCCAGACTGTTGGTATGTACGTTGAACTTAATTCACACCCCTTGTAGTCAACCGTGCTCATCGCAGGTGCGGGGAAGGACAACAAACTCAACACAAAAAGTGCTGTCAAGCGGGTACCTCTGAAGGCTGTGTACGAAGCAGAGTTGTGGCAAGCACCATGCCCCACCGGCACCACGCCCGATCCCCTTTGTCTTCCCAGTGCAGATATTTTACACACTGCATAAGGTACTCATTTGAGACTCAGACCATCTATGGGAGGCTCAGGACCGGCTCGGAGCATGAATCGAACCCGGTTTGCCGGGTTTGTAGCGCAGCACGATAACCGCAGCGCTAAGCGATGCATTCTCCACCTACATAAACTCCTTCCTACTCGCACTCACTCACAAACAGCTACAGGGCCAATCATTAATTCCATTCCGCCCAACCCCCCACCTCGCATCATCTTTCTCAGACTCGGCACTCTTCGCTGGCCAAGCCTGGCAAGTGCCAACTCTCCCGTGGGATGACCTTGCGGGCCAAAGTCTCAATCTGGGTCAGGTTCTTCAGCGCGTTTTCCCTTTTTCTCCCCCAGTTCTATTCCAATCGTGTTGCCAAGGTCCAGGCGCAGCCCAGCAATTGCTTCCTCGTGCTGCTGCTGCCAGAAGGGCTCTCTGCGAGGGGGGGGGGGGCGGCTGTGGCGAGCCCCTCCACGGGGGACCTGAACAAGTCATGTTTCACTGCCCCCGACAAGTGGAGACCACCGTCAACAACCCACGTCCCATCATCAACAACGACCCCACGTGGAACGAGGTGTGGGGATATTTCTCCGAATAATCGGAAGGATCAAGGACTCCACCAAACCGGGAATGCGGGGAGGTGCAAACCCTCAGGCGTACATCACGGACGGCTGTCGCATGACAACCACGCACTGTGCTCTGGTGGAACGAGCCGATTGCTCCACTCCGTTACCGCCCCAGACACTCGCAACATTAAACCTGCAAATGTAGAGCTGCTGCCGCTCTTTCCATGCCATGCGAATGACACACGGTGGTGCCGACAAGGTCAGAACACTCGACTCCACAATCGGAAAATTACGACTCAATATCTCGGTCATGTGATTCGACCCAACCAATCATCTCCCCTACGGTCAATAAAATGGAGTTACAGTTTTCAGTGGTTGATACTTGCTCTGTGGCTCCCTCCAGTGTCACGTGGTATGTTCAACAATGCGTCAGGGCCGCCAATGGAAATGGGCATTGGTAGTTTGAACAGGGAGATGCGATTTAGTTGACAGGTGAAAACGAATAAAGCTTCAGCAGAACTCCATTCTTACAGTCCACATGAATACAACGTCTACTCCATCAGGCTTTTGGCTTTCCAGTCCAATATCAAACAACACTTTTCCCAGTTCAGTGTTGTTGTCCTGCCCCCGCAGCTCCGATTATCACAGTTGGCTACGTACGGTGCGATAGAAGTTCAACACACACACGTATAAGCAGCGTGCGCTTAAGTGAACCTCTGCTGTGATTTTGACCTTCTGGGTCTCATCAGCATACTGCTGCATTACCCGATGTCATCGGCCAGAGCACTCCATTTAAAATAATGGACTCCCACCCCCGCCCATTCCTCGTTCAATGAAAAAAAAGTCAACGCCGGACACATTTGGCGTCTCTGCGGAGCGTCGTTCATCCGATGAGCTCACGCACCCACCGGGGGATATATAAAACCCATTCTGAAAGAGGAAGGCGGAAGCCAGACAGCGCAGAGCGCAAACAGCTGATGCAAGTGCATCAAGCCAGACCAGGCGGTGTCACGGTAAAGCAAGTTTGTTATCTGGACATTGGACTGCGGGTACCCGCACCACAGACAGAGATTAAGATCTTGCACCGTATGGCCAGAGCTTGCTATGGCTCGAGGCGACCATCTATTAAGGGCAGCATGCCAGAGACAAAGGGGGAGGGGGGTGTCTGGCAGCACGCCCAGCTCACCTTTGTCTCCATCCAGCAGTGGACAATACCAAAAGGAGGTGTCCACATGCACATGTACAGACACGGGCTCTGTGATGCAGGTATATAAAATGTAGATTTCTTTTTGAGAGTGGTGTTTGACGATGGGGTCTCCAAGACAGCGATAACCCGACAGACCGGTCTCCGTTCGACATTATGACACATTTATTATTATATATTTAAATAAAGAAAACCCGTAGGCGAACGCAGTCTCATTACCCCAACCTCCTCCGCAAACCGCACTGGGAAACTCGTGACCTTGAGCAACAACTCCACGCAGATAAATAAGTGCACGAAGTTGAGTCAACAGATTTTAGTTTTCGCTTCCTCTTACAAATGGCAGTTTCGGGCAGTTTATGAAACGATAACGTGTGCGTAGTCACAGTGGGTGGCTATGCCCACTTCCCCTTTTTTGGGGACCCCCCCCCCTCGCTCCCTCTTTACATTTCTTTAGAAAATGGAAACAATAAGATTGAGTTACAGTCACGAAAACATCAGAAATACTGAAGTGTGCAGAGCTACGCTGCATCGCTGTTTACTGCGCTCCTCACAGCGAGTCGTTGTGAGTCACAGTCAACTGTAAAGGTCCATCAACTTCACACGGAACAGAAAATGGGCCATTGCAGAATGTGATTGTTTGTTTTTTACCGTAAAGACCAAAAAGTGTTCGGTATTTACGGTGTGCATGGCGTGCTGCGCATCTCCCACTTACAAATGCATCGATCACATTTAACACTCCACCTCCACGCTGTGCAGAAGTTTGTTTTTATTGGCCGGCTCGGTCCGGCTAAGTACAAATTATGGATATGCAGGGTCAGGCGGACGTATGTCAAACTTCTTTCACACCGTATGTAGCCAACCGTGTCAATTGGAGGTGCATCAGCCAGCATTTTACTCTAGATCAGCCCGAGGCCCGCACTGCCGCCGGACAATCACCGCATCGACGCACGCTGGCCCCGGGGTCTCTCACCGCGTGCTGGGAGCCTCCTGGACGCTCCACTGGGAGCCCACGCCGCCCTCTTCTCCTCCTGCAGCTTCCGCTCCTCTCCACGACTGCGGCTTCACTCGGCGGCCCCTGAAGCAGGCCCAGTTGCGGCCCAGCACGTCGTGCACCCAGCCGGCCCGCGTCTCCGCGCACAGGCTCGTCACGACGGTGCCCACCTTAGTGAACTGACGGGCGGGTGAGAAGGCAGAGAGAAAGAGAGAATACGTAAGATGCGGACACTCGAGTGCTCGGGCCCGGACTCCCGAATTCGTCAGCGATGTGACAAGGCAACCGATCACGGGAGATTCCTGTTCTGCCGTGTTCTACGTGGAGAGACAAGTGTGTGGGAAGGCCGCGTACGGTTGCCTTGCGAGCGACAGCCGGTGCTTACGTTGAAGAAGGCGAACCACTTGTACCCGGTGAGCACCACCTCGAAGCCCTGGTTGTAGATGATGGTGAACGTTCCCTGGTTTCCCTTCTCGTCGGCCGCCACGTTCATCTTGAGCAGGTGCAGCCGAACCACCTGTACGGCCTTGCCTGCGTGGGGACACACCGAGCGTTACGGGGCTGGGTCGCCGTGGGCATACAACGCAGGTTCATGACACGCAAAAAGCGCATTGCCACAAGTGAACCACGATAGCTCGCAGATATCGTCAAGAAGCATAAACTATCATCACGCAAATTCCAGTCATCCTCGCAGCGGTGGCTTTCGGCTAGCCACTGAACAAAGATGGTCACCGCATTGCGCGCTTCTGCGGCCGTCTGGAACGCTTTTCCTTCCGATATTAGGAAGCCACTGGAGCTGTGCACTTTTAAATCTAAACAGAAAACTAATTTCTTTAGAATTGCTTTTTGTGTTTAGTGTTGCTGACCTTCCCCCGCACCTCCCATGAGCACGGTTGGTTACGTACGCTGCTAAACAAGTTAAACACACACACAAGATCGGTGCACCTGGCATCCACACGCATCTGTATCTCAAGACACTGTAGACTAGCAATAGTGGGATTGGATGGGTGACATTTCGTGCACGTGGCTTTTATTAACGAATGTGTTGACTTTTCTGTTCATGTGCAGCTCTCTCACCCATGCGGTGTGACACTAGCGTTGCCACCTGTTCCAGTAGTGACCCAGACGGCTCTAAATTTGGCGTGACCGAGGTGGAAGGAATTTATTTGAGACCTCGTGTGCAACTTAATTACAGTAAACTGTGGGCTTTTCCTGATGAAAATAGTTTATTTGTATATTTTTAGTGATTTGCTAACCTTTCCTATACTTGTAAATTCTGTCGTGCGTTTGTATTGTTGTGGTAACTTTCCGACTCGCCCCTATCTACTGGACATCGGTAACAAAGAGCTTTATATCTCATGGATTCCTCCAGAATATCCATTCCGAGAGACCTCGGCTGAGAAATGTCCGGGTTGGGTCTGCGTAAGATGGCGATTGGTGGCAGCACAGCCCCTACGCGGGATCGGTGCGAGTTTCACCAAGTCCTCCACATCGCTTTACTCCACGCGGCAAATGCGATACGGCCAGGGTGCCAAACGCCCCCCAGATGCAGGACCCTCATCGCAACGAGTGTTGAGACTCTGTAGATTGTTCCTGCACAGACTCCACTCCACAGCAGTGTCCTGAGAGACGACACAAAGACGGAGCCCTCCCTCCCTCCCCTACAGCATGTGATTACAGTCACGGAACAACTCAAATGAAGTCGTGAGAAGCACAGGGCGCTTCAAAAATGTGCCGACTGCGGACTCTGGAAACCACCTGGAGAAGATTCCAAGCACGCGTTGACAACGATGGCGATCAAGTGGGGGAGACTGACTTTGTGAAGCTATTAACATTACATTTGTTATCGTGCTACAGTGTTTTATCCGTTCTTTTTCCATTAAAAACGATAGTCCCATATAATTGTTAAACATTTATTGATGCACCCTGTATTTAATGAACATGTTGATACAATGTACTTATTATACTTCACCCCAGACGGGACCTCTCACTTTGTAGGCATGTCCCGTGGGTGGTGTCAGCTTACACGTACACGGCAAACACCTATTGACTTGTACACTCACATCTTATTATTTACATTATCTGGCTGCTATGACATTTACACGAGACGAGAAGCCCCTTCTCGTTGGGCTACCATTTGTAGCCAGATCACTTCTGAAAGAGCTGTATAGCTTGGTGGGCTTTTCCTGGTAAGATAAAACAAATAGTTTACCGGTATTAATTCTAGATTTGAAGTTTTCGTGACTGCAAGGATCCATACTTTTTGGTTTTTTCGGTAAAGTCACGTAAGTTAAAAACAAAATAACATGTAATTAAAACAACTAAATTAAAACAAAACACGACGTATATCTCATACGCTACAGTAATTTTGCTGGAGCAGCCACCTGATGACGGAGGCTTGTGTTGCCTTCGAAACGTCGTGATTTGTTTTAATTTAGTTGTTCTCATTTTAATTTATTTTATTTAGTTCTTTACCTACGTGACTTTACCGAAAAAACAGAGTATCGTTTACCGGTAGTTGTATTTGCATTTATATTCGTTATTTATTTACCTTTCACACACTTTGCACTCTTATCGTATTTTTTTATTATTTGTTGCTGTTATGACCCCGCCAAGGCCGTAGTAGCCATGGAGTCAACATTGGGGGGGACCAAATCTTCCAGAGGGTCTGGGCCCCCCCAGAATTTTTTTTTAAACTAATTTCCTGCCATTTCCTGCGTTAAATATTTAAAAAATTCACTAACACATAGGATAGACTTTTTATTTATCTTTTTACAATAATGTCTACTAGTGTATTGTATTACATTGCTGTTTTTCTTTTTTACATTTTCTTGTTTCATTGTATGTAATGGCAGAGATTAGGGATTACTAAAGTACAACCATAACCACAATCATATGAACAGGAATCTATTTTATAGCAATATATTGGGGGGGGGGGGCATTTTGAGAATATTTGAATATTGGGGGGCTGTTCCCCCAAATATTCAAATAAATATTTTATAATTCCGGCCTTGAACCCCGTCCCCACCGAACATCTCTGAAAAATCGCTTTATAGCTAATCGGATTCCTCCAGTCGACATAAAGACTCAGATTGTAAGAGTTGTGCACCGAATACCAGCCAGGCTGACATACACAATTAGATCAACAAACACATCATCAAAGTCTGCTCGGACACGAGGAATGTACTCACTCGAGCTGCACCATTCATGTACGAGTTGTAACTCTATTGCGGTGAAGATGAAAAGGAACGAGTGTGGAATGAACGGAGGGCGAAGTGAAAGTCGCGGGCCGGGTTCGACCCGCGGGCTGCAGAGCCCCAACGCCTCTTAGGGGGCCTCTAAGGGGTAACTAGGGGGTGTCTAAGGGGTCTCTAGGGGGTCTCTAAGGGGGTCTCTAGGGGGTCTCTAAGGGGTAACTAGGGGGTGTCTAAGGGGTCTCTAGGGGGTCTCTAGGGGTCTCTTAGGGGGTGTCTAAGGGGGTCTCTTAGGGGGTGTCTAAGGGGGTCTCTAGGGGGTCTCTAAGGGTGTCTAAGGGGGTCTCTAAGGGGGTCTTTAGGGGGTCTCTAGGGGGTCTCTAGGGGGTCTCTAGGGGGTCTCTAGGGGGTCTCTAGGGGGTCTCTAGGGGGTCTCTAGGGGGTCTCTAGGGGGTCTCTAGGGTGTCTTTAGGGGGTCTCTAGGGGTCTCTTAGGGGGTCTCTAGGGGTCTCTAGGGGGTCTCTAAGGGGGTCTCTTACCCCCCCCCCCCCAACTCCTCCTCACCCGCCGGCTCGCAGTCCACTTGGGGTCCGGAGTTGACCGGCCCGACCTCCATCTCCCACGTGCCCACGAGCTCCTCGAAGGAGCAGTTCACGGGCAGGTCCGCCCCGGCCTGCCCGGGCAGCAGCAGCAGCAGCGGCAGCAGCATCAGCAGCAGTAGTGGGGGGGTCCTCGCCATGGCGAACGTGTCCAGCGCAGTAGCCGGGGGGGGGGGTGGGCAGCGAGCGAGGACGGCAGAGACCGAGGAGGCGGCGGTGCAGCTGCCGCTGTGGGGAGACGAAGGCGGCCCTGGCACACAACGCACAGAGCCGGGCTCGGCTCGCCGCGCCTGCACTGGGACAAAGCGAAAGGATCGATTCCTCGTGCTTCGATTCTGACCTTTAAATCTCGGTCGCAACGAATCGATTCCCGTGCGCGTGACAAGAGGCGTTGTCGAGGAGCGGTGGCGCGGTGGTTAGCGCGCTGCGCTGCGAACCTGTCGACGATTATTTGAACCGGTCGTGCGCCTCCCCTAGGTCGACTCAGCCTCAAATGAGTACCCGGTGCGAGCCACAGGGTTGAGATGCGCTCCTGTCGGGGCTTTTATCGCGTTCTGTCCCCGTGCCCCTCCCGGACATCTGTTTAAGACAACTATCGATTTTGATTACGAATGAACGCGACTAATCGATGTTCTCATTCGACGATAACGAATTGATTCCCCCCCCGCTCCCGTTGGAGCGCGTGCGGCGCACAGCTGATCGGCGTCGCGTCACGTGGCCACGGTCGGCCATCTTGCGTAGGGAGAATCCGATGAGCTGTGAAGCTCTTGAGGAAGGAGGTCCAGGAGAGGTCACGGGGTCACGGGGTCACAACTACAAACAACACACACACACTGTGGGAGTGCGAAGTATAGGGAAGGTTAGCAAGTCACTTTAAAATATTTAAAACATCTAACTAAACTATATATTATGTTATCTTAGGTAAAGCGAGGTGGTGGTGGTGAACATGTATTTATAATAATTATAACTAAACATTGCAGCGTCGTTCGTGCAAAAGTTTATCTCACAACCACTGCACAAATAAAACGAGGCAGTGGTGCACAGATTAAACAGCAGCGCCGTCAAAGGCGACGTTTCGGGCAGCGGGCCTCCATCAGAGCACACAGTGCAGAGTGGATTATTATAGAGATGGTTTTCGTTAGTGACAGTGTTTTTAATGAATGCAGAGTTTACGCCATGGGGCCTCACGATAATTACCTTTTAAAACGGTTTCTGATCAGTTTTTAAAATGGCAAATTAAGTTAGCTTCTAGTAACTTGATTTTTTTATATTTGCATACACAGTTAGCTAATAGCTATTATGTAACTACTATTAGCTCTTAGGTAACTTATTAGCTATTAGGTAATTACTGTACTTCATATGCTAACTTAAAATCTGGGAATCAGAAATAACCCATTGTCATCAGGCCCCACGATCCGTATCCACTTCATCTCTCTTGCCTCTGCTTTACTGAAGGGCTCTAAAAAAAACATTGTCCGAAACGTCACCTATTGTATAGATCCCCTTGTGCCAGTGTTATTGACGACTATTCTTAGGTTTCTTTCGGTAAAGTCACGTAGATAAATAATAAAACGATAGAAAGAATAATAAAAATAAAATAATTATTATTTATATTATTATTAATTATACTATTTTTTATTTTTACCTACGTGACTTTACCGAAAAAAAACCTAAGAGTATGAATCCTTGCAGTCACGAAAGCTTCAAATCTAGAATTATTGACGACTGTTTAGTCTTGTGATGACTCCTTCACAGGGGCTCGCTTACAGCACTTGCCCCAACAGTCGGCACAAGGCTACTTGGGAAACTTTGTCTTTGTTGTGCATATATCTAAAGCCACTTGGCACAGTGGGAGCACACGGCTCAGTCAAGCCCTGGGCTCTCTCCTGTGACCTGTCAGCAGCAAGACTTTCACACTTCACGCGGCCTCAAAGTGCACCTCGCCTGGCACAAGTGGCGTGAAGTGGCATCACCACCATGAAGTGGTGAATAGTAGCTGATGGTGAGTGCCACAGAGCGTGGGGACGAGGTGGCCGAGTGGTTAAGGCGATGGACTGCTAATCCATTGTGCTCTGCACGCGTGGGTTCGAATCCCACCTTCGTCGCAAACACTTTTTTTTATTATTGATCCTGAGCTCTCATCATCGCCATGAATACATTCTCACTGAATGTGACTCTTGGCTCCCAGGAGCAGCACTGGCCATGCCAATGTGACCAATGTGGTTTGCAATAATAGAGAGTTTTTGGTTTAGATCGCGAAAATATATAAATGTGTCGTGAAAGCCACCACCACCCGACACAGCCAACTTGTAAGGCTGATGAAGCTAGCCACAAATTTGGCTGTCACCTGATGAAGCTAGTTGTAATTACTGGCGAAACGTCGTACTCAGATTGTAAATGTTGTGACTTGGCTCTCCAACACACCAGTGCGCTGTACTAGTATACTACACTACACTATACACTACACACAACACTACACACTAGTGCTGTACTAGTGACGAATTGGCACGTTATGTTTATGTGACAAGCCTTACTAGTTGGCTGTGTCGGGTGGTGGCGGGTTTAACGACACATTTATATATTTACGCGATCTAACCCAAAAAAAACTGTATTCTGGATTATATTGGTCGCGAAAGCCTCCTGCTGCGTGTTAAAGCAGTGTGGTTGTGTGACTCACAAATGTTGCTGCGTCACGGTTGTCTTGGGATAAATGAAGGCGGGTGAGGCCCTTCATCAACCTGCGTTCCTCCATGGATTTGTGATGGACAAGGCCCCCTCCGAACAGCTCCTTACTGATCAGGGGCGATATGTTTCATCGAAAAACTCCTACGGGATGTGTGCGAGGCACGAAAAAGAAGCGCGCTTCCCCATGCCACCCTTAGGTGGATGTCGTGGTGGAACGGCTGAACAGAACGACAAAGTCCAGGCTCTGCCGGGTTGTAGGTGAGGCCCCACGGGCCTCCACGGGATTGTTCCCCCTTTCCTCTCGTGTCCGCCCATAGAACCCCAGTTGGGTAAAACCAAGTCGGGTTTTTTACAATCGGGTTTAATTGTCTTTTTATATGAAACCAGATCATCTGAGATTGGGAGAAATCCGGTTTAATTGGTTCTAATTGCAGAACCGCACTTCGCCAACTTCTCACCGATGGGCTTCATCCATTCCAAGCTAAGGAACTCACTGGCGCCCACGATTGTGGAGGAGAAGCTCGTGTTCATCACGACCAACCTGCCCGCCGCATTCTACGACTACCCCGGCCCCGAGTACGATAACAGCAGCACCGACGAGGAAGCAGCCTAAGCCTTGGATCAGAGTTTCGTATTCATTAAACCAGGTTTTAATTCCCCGAAATCGGGTTTCATTGTATTAAAGAAAAAACCCGATGCCTGCCGCTGGAAAAATCGGGTTTTTTCCACCCCCGTTGGGTAAAACCCCTACGGGTGTGCCCCACCGACCGTGGCAGGGCCCGGTCTCAATGCGTACGCGCGCAGTCGGGACGTCTCCGTAGGTTTGTTCACCCGTCGCGTCTCAAGCCCTCCCTCCATCATCACACAAGCGCCTCATCTCCATGTCCTGTTCCACCGCCCGGGCTCTAGGGTGTCCGACAAGCCACAGCAGCCGCCCGGAGAAATGTAATCACCTGCGCATGCCCCTGTGCCACCCACAGCACTGAGCCACGGTGCGGACAAGTCACTGCTGGACCCTGCAGCAGACTCCGGTTCGGCAACAAGGAGCCGTGCAGGATGCGTGCGGTGGCGCTAACACTGTTCCTGACGGGCCAGGAGGTGGCTGCACCTCGTTGTTCACACGGTCTTGTTGTTGTTTACCCATTTGTGAGAGTCACTGATCTATTACATAATTGACAAATAGTTCACTTCTTTAGTCCACCGTGGTGTTGAATAGATCAGTACTGATATATTACATAATTGCATATACCTCCACCTCCGCCTCTGATCTCGAATCTTGATGGGGTTCAACAATGATGACGCTATCCTGCACTATTTAAGACCGGGAGCAGGTGGATGGTTTCACTATTCTGGCAAATCGCCCGAAAATGCTGAATGTAATTACCAGCGAGACGTCGGACTAAAATTATAAATGTTATGGATCCGCTCTTCAACACACCGGTGGGCGAAAGTAGTCAACTATTTGTCTTTTGTCAACGTGACACAATTTTTATTGATTGGCCGTGTCGGGTGGTGGAGGGTTGCGACACATTTATAAATAACGTGATCCAACCCAAAAACCTTTATTATGAATAACAAGAGGTTATGGATTCGCAGTTTTTAAAATAATATTTATCACCATTTTTAAAAAGAGTGGTGGAGGCATCATTCCATGATTGCGGTTTTCAATTTCTGTGTAGAGATTTGATCTCGGAGTTTTCACCTTCATACAGCGAAGGGCAGTGTTGACTTGTGCAGTCTGCCATCTGCACTTGACAGCCAGTCCGATTCCTGGGCGAAACATTTTGTGTTTTGCTAAAGAGATCTGCATACAGCTCCTCCACTAATTTTCAAATATCATCTCAATCATGAGCTTTGGTTTTCTCTTCCTGAATTGCCAATCATCAACCTCCTTTTTCCTGCTTTCAAGCTTCCATTGCTTCGTTCATTGTTGTGCAGTGTTCTCAGCGTTCTCTTATTCTTTTCCTCATCATTTTACGGAGATCACAGTGATGTAAACAAAGTAGTTTTCATCCACAAATGATAGAACCAAAAGGAAAACTGGCATCAGAACTATTTACGGCTGTAAGTTGTGTTGATTTGTACACCTCATCACCTGAACATATATTTGATTTGAAAGTTGTATACATTATTTGACAAGTTAATGGTTTCCGCATTTTTTATTGGTATAAAAACATTTAACTTCAGGTTTATAGATTCATTATAAAAAAAACATGTTTTTAGTTAACAAAAGTCCACGTTTCTAGGATATCACACTTTAAAATGATGACCGACATTTTACGTTCCATTTCTGCTCTAATATCATTTCTAGTCATCATAAATCTGCCTGACCCACGACTGTCCCCACCCACCCCGACTGTCCCCACCCACCACAACTGTCCCCACCCACCAATACAGCCGCCATTCGCCACTAAGTGACGGTGACATCACCACGGTACCTATGCCAGGCCAAGTGCACTTTGAGGCCACGTGAAGTGTCGAAGGCTCGCTGACAAGTCTCGGGACAGACCCAACAGGTGCCATGGATTGGCTGACTGAGATGACCGGTAGATGCACTACCAGCTGTGCCCCCTACTGTGCCGACTTGCTGCGTTTTAGCCGCTGGGTGCTCTGCTCATTGTTGTGAGCGTTGCTCCTCTGCCCTCCGTTGTTGCTGGAGGGCGACTGCCTCCAAATTGCCTAGCAGCGTCCTTCACGAGCCTCCTCTATAGAGGCCGATCTTGACACCACTGGTACCAGTCGTCGGCAAGTCTATTCAGCGCTACATCATCACATACCGCATCAGACCATCTCTTCTCCAGCCCATGTCGTGCCCGTTTAGCCCCCTTTATGCGGCCAAATAGAAGGTGACCAGGGGATGGCTCTGACTCCTGGCGACGTAGCTTTACCCGGGCCTGTCCACCATCATGAAGGCCCTTAATGATTGTGAACAGAGAGTCAGGGACTCCGAAAGGATGAACAACTGCTCACAGCCCTGGCATGTTGATGGTATCATAAGCCTTGACCAGGTCAATAAAGCAGAGATGTGCCCACCTACTGTCTCCACCCACCCATATGCAATTCCCCTTGAAGCTGACTGGCTGTGAATTTGTTGTTTGCATAAATGTTATAATCAACCAAAGATTACTTTTGGAAGGGGGGGGGGGGGCTCAAAGCTGCAGACAAAACTCTGTGAGCTGTGGGTGGGAATCTCGGAGACCCCACACGATCTCCCACAGTTTGCTCGCGCAACGCGGATGTTTCTTCACGACATCCTGCAGCGTGACAGACTTCTTCATCTCCGTTGCCTCTCCAAGCAACGTCGCCTCTGTCTCCTGAAACATCGGTGATGACAGTTTCATGCAATGTCCTTTTAAGATCAAGATGTCTGTGCAGCTCATGTCGTTTATACCGCCACACCTCGCCATTCTGCCAGAATTCACAAATGCTACAAAGTATATTTTTTATGATCATTAAGCTTGCTTACCGAGGGAAGTCTCATGAATGTTTTTTTATAGGGGTCTTGCCACGTTTTTCACAGCAGGGGGTTGATGATTGCTATGCTCTGTATATTTTGCGAGTATTTTTTTAAACGTGGCAAATTTGGAGCATGAGGCCAGCGAGTAAGGTCTGCTCCTATGAATGCTGTCACGGGATATGTAACATCCACTGTGACACAGACGGCATGTAGTTGTGTGGTTAACACGCCCAGAGTATCAATCGGAGTGGCCGCCGTCACCCTCTTCAACAAGCGCAAAATGCGCTACCGCGAGGCCATGTCACCGCCTATAGAAACCAAACCTCAAAGCTCCATTTCCTTAGCATCTCATTGTCTGGCTTTAGCTCGTCTCCTTGGTCAGCAACCGCTCTGATTTCCACTTCAATGCCAATTTTGGCAAAGTGCTCTCCTCCATCCTTACACGTGTTCCTGCCATCGTACGATCCTCTTTATGACGATGTCTGCATCGGTTTCCAATTCCCAACTTCCAAATTTAATGCAGACTTTAACAGCCACATGTTTCAACAAACAGCAGCAAGGGTTGCTGAAAGGACACATCCCTTGATCAGGAAAATCCTGCAGAGAGGTCACCTGAAGATGCCGACTCTCTCTCCACAGCCACCTGTGGTGGTGATTCCAGGCTTGAGATATCCCAAGTTCGATTTCCGGCCATACTCATCATCAGCGGCAGGTGATATCAGAACTGGTTCTACCTTTCCTCCTTCCCTCCCCTCAACAACTGACCAGCGCAGTTAAGCATAATTAATACACTGTATATACACTGTATGTCTACACTGTATATATACACTGTATATATAGAAAAGCAAACGTGATGGCCCAAGTGGCATGTGGTAGCCCGCATCCATTTGTGTATTGAGAAATAACGATATTTATTTGAGTGTATTTACACGGTGACAGAAGGTAGAAAGTTACCCCGCGGTGCTCACCTTAGTGATGAGGTTTTGTTGGAGGAGGTGACGTACAAGAAATTTTACATCACTTTGCAGTATATTTATCAGCTTGGGGAGGCATTTCTGCAGAGTATTGCTGAGTTCAGCGTCGCTACGTTGCATGATAAATAAGGGGGAATTGTTCAGAATTTCCATGAAGAAACCTGAAAGGGAGTGACAAGAACAGAGTAAACAAATAGACGACGTGACTACATCCCTTTTATGCCTTCCATATAAAAGTTTAAAGTATTTTGTACACATCACAATAACCACACGACCTTCTGGAAGTGCAACATTTCAGCAGAATTGGTTCACTACAAACAAAGAATGGAAGAAATTTGACAATCAGTGTCTCATCAGCAGAACAACGTCTGTTTGAACCAATGCGATTGAAATGCCGGCTATTTATTGCCAACCACCCTCTCTGTCAAATGTGGGTCCGGGTTTGACACACAAACAATAAAATACATAACACAAAATTACCATTAGCGTCATTATATAACTAAATGAACAAGTAAAAGAAAAGCACGGCATCGTTATCTGCCCCTACAGTGGTTAGGAGAAGCGAGGAGGCGTGCAACGTTAGTTACATTGAGACGATTCGTGGTGACGTGTTGTACACTACATACATTTGTTTCTCATTCTCAACATTCATCGTACAAGTTTTATTTAACACTAGAAAATATTAATCAAATGTTCCATTCAAAACACTTCCTGTTGAATGTTTGGGTTGATGTAGGCTAACATAAAGAAAAAGGAGGGTTGGGTGTTGTATTACGAACTGTGAACCAATCTCGAGTTTTCCCCATTCGCTTTTGAGTTTTCCGATCACGGATTTTCCGTTCGCGGCTATTTTCAAAAACGCAACCCCCCGCGACGGGCCAGGGTTTGCCGTACTTCGTCTGGCGTGAAAGGAGGCCGATGTCACTGAAGGGATGAAATTCGTAAAAAGGCGAGACAGCAGATATATCCTTATATGAGTTATATCCCACTCACCGAGAGAGCGCAGCCACGTGTGTAAGTGGGCGTAGTGGACGTGCACGGCTTGAAGGGCAAACAGGAGCTTCTCGCAGCCTTTGTCCCCTCGGTCGATGAAGTGATTCAGAACATTCAAGGTGCATTCCTCGCTGTTTGTGAACGAAGGCGCTTTGTAAGCTGTCAGGAACCCGTATTTTTTTAACTTGTCCACAAGGTGGCTCGGATTGGAGCTCAGCCATTGCTTAAGTTCAAGTTTCTTCATGCGAATAGCTCTCAGTGACTGTCCTTCCACGATGATTAACTTCACCTTCCTGTCTGTGAGAACAACCGATCGAGCACTTGATTACACCTCCTACGCGAACACAGCATGACATGCCATTGGCTGAACTATACAAGTCTTACCTTGGTGAGGTGGCCGGGTGCCGACAGAGGTCAAGAGCGCTGACCCCAGCACCACTAAGATTACCGGGTTCGAATCCAGGAAGCTGCCTGTGATTAAACCGACTTCTCAAGTGAGTTGATGGATAAAGCCCAGTTACCAATGACTGCACACAACCCGATGGCGTTAAATTTCGTTCTGCACTTAAGTTTGCAAAATCACAGCTGAGAGAGTTACAAATGAAACGCACTGGTTTGACCGTCATGCAATGAACATTGATCTCTGTGGCAGAGGTGATGGGAATGTGCTGCCTCCGACTGTGTAGGCCCGAGGTCACTTGCAGGGATCTCAGAGGTTGCTCTGTGGTGTCCGCTTCACTGGGCCGCTCTGCTCTCTCATGCAAAGTGTTGCACGCCTTGTGAGAGATCCATGGAGAGAATGTGTGATGCCGGTAGCACAATCGGGAAAACATTATGGAAAAATAAAAACGCTTTTAAAGTGGGTACATCTCTCTTACCCGTATCCATCAGCCAATTCCACACATCAGCGTAAGTCTTTCTCACATCAAAAAGAGCCCTCAGCAGGACACGACATTGGTGCTCTCCGCCCATCATGAAATGTGTGAGCACAGCGTCGATGCGTTCTTCAGGAGGCAAGGCTGTGGCTCGTTTGTAGAAGTCACGTGACATCAGATTGTTGCTGTCGAGGTGCTCCAGAAGGTGCTCTGGGTTGACTCTGAGCCAGAGCTTCAAATCCCTCTTCTTGTTTTTCAGTAAAAAGAACGCCGGTCCGTCCTGCTCGGCCTTAACATTTGTAATCAGCATTTCCAACTCCTACATTATGAGTGAACAAAAACACAGAGTCCTTGATGAAAACAGTGAAGTACTCTCACATCGAACTGTGTCTAAGTACATGCACAGCCCTTTAATCAATCCACTGCTCCGAGGGTCTGCCCGTGTCGTGCAGGTCACGGGGGTTATTTGACCATTCTTCACCTTGCAGGTCAGTGTGGGTTGGTGAAGGGGGCGTACCTGTACCGGATCAGAAATCTCCTCCCACTGATGGTAGCTATGGATAATAATGAAGCTCAGGCGACTGGATTGATTGGGCTGTGCACTAACCACAGAGTTTCTGCCAGTCGTATCACAGTTGCCTAAGGACAATTGCAAAGGGATATATACAGTGGCACTGGGTAAAATGCTCGTAATGTTTACACATTTTTACAAAGGCAATCGATACATTGTGACAATGTATCGATCTATGGGAAATCGTTTCTCAATGTTAGTCTATGGGCATTCCGTGTTCCCGTGTAATCCTATTGGCAGTCGTTTCAACCTGAGCCACCGGGATGGTTGGCAATCTGCTTTGGAACAGCTGTGAGCCACCAAACCATCTCATGTGTTCAAAGTAATCATTTAGCCATTTGCAACACTTGGTCAGAACAGTCATTAACTCTGTTCACAGACTTATATTGGCACTCCACATGCATATCGCCTCGTTTTATCATTTTGTTGCAACGTGTTCATCGGATTACAGGCGTAGATAATACAAAATAACATTGAATTGTAACGGATAGTCATAGCTTGTACTCTAGTGGTAGTGCCTTATGCCCAAAACTACAAGCCAGCCTAGCAACCTTCGGGAAGATTGGAGTGATAAATGAAGCTCCTCATGTGAGTCCGTGTTTTGATTCAAAACGTGGCATGGATTAACACGTCGTCATAATAATCGCACTCATTACAGGGACACTCACGTCTGACTGTGGCCGGAACATGGGTAGTTGATCCTTTCGTTCCCATGTTTGTTTTAGATTTTCTGCAAAACATATACATCAATGTTTTATGAAGAAATAAACTCCTTAAAAAAAGTTTTAAGAGGCTTTGGCCTTTCCGACAATAATACAGCACGTGTTAAGATGTCCAGACACCAAATAGACAACAGCTGTCATTCACCACACATGCTCGTGGTAAAACACACAAACAAACATGCGCTGATAACAATGTCACGCATTGTCCTTGAAACTGATTGGCCACACGAGAGACAGCCGCCTCCATGGCCCTGTCTCACCACCGGTGTTAGACCAGAGAACAACCCCACAATGTGAACCGTACAAGGATAATGCAAATACCAAAAAGAGAGCATAGATGTATAATCCAACTACATATTTCTGCTGCCCTCTGACAACCTGTTTGTGCATGGTGGTCTCCCATCCAAGCACTAATATCCAGGTTAATCTCTGCTTAGCTTTTGAGATCTGACGACATCTGGGCGATTTGTACATGACAATACAAATCTCAGAGTGAGCTCTGTGATATCCACTTCTGTCGGCAGTTCTCTAAACGCAAGGGGGTCGCAACTGCTCAGCGAAATATATCAAAATTCATTCTTCATCATATCACATGACGACGATAGCACGATCAGGGAAAAAGGGAAAACATCATGAGCAAGTGACAATGTGCAGTCAGTACTCACTGAAGAACTTCCACATATATCGAGCGATCCAAATCAGCAATAAAATAAGAATGAACACGGCCAAATGTGTCACTGGTTTTACTATCGCACCTGGATAAAGCAGATAAACAACAAACATCAACACAGGTATGCACGTTCTTTGCCTTGTATTAAAACACAACCTCTTCATGAGATTTGTTCTATCGATCATGAAAGCCTACGTGTTAAACCTAAGGTTGGAATTGTGAAACAAGTCAATTGTGTATATCGCCTACTTATCGACAATGTTTCCAAACCACATTTTACGTGTAACGATCAGCTCTAAGTACTGTAATTTTGGTGTTTCTCCAAATGGATTCATATTTGGCAATAACAGTTTTGAGAATTACTCTTGAAATTGAAACGACGACAATATTGATAACCATCGGTACGTTAAACGCGTGTTCACGGCGCCAATAGAATTTGCTTGGCTGTGTCCGGTTGGTGGACGATTCGCGATACAGATTTGGTCAAATCATGCTGTGGTCGAACACATAATCAATGTTGAATCACTTCATTGGCTACAGACGCCCTCGTCAAGCTGTCTCGGTGTGAGGCGACGGTCTCGTTGTGAGTCTGTGGATTTATCCGTCCTCTGTGGGCAGGGGTCGGCGACCGTTGAAAGGTAGAAGATCCATTTTGTGTTTTTGTCTTTGACCAAAATAGTTCGAGAGTCGTATCACACGCAGGGCCACTTGTACACAAACACAGACACACGGCAGCTATACAGCAGATGACTTAAATAAACAAAATAGCTGATGGAATAAACTGCGTCTATTTCGTGTGTTCCCTCTTTAGTTATTCTTTCACAAAACACGTTTGACTGGTGTAATCATGTCGTCACCAAGACATTCCATAGTGACCCATTCCCTTTCATATTGAACAAATTGATTATTATCGTTGTGTTAAATAAGGTTAAGATTCAAGTAAAAAAAACGGCTTCCAGCAAGCGGGGAAGCCAAAGAGCCACCGCACGTGGCTCTGGAGCTGCAGGTTGCTGCCCCCTGGTTCCAGAGCCAGGGGGCACGAGGGGAAGGGTCACCAGGGGAAGAGTCACCAGGGGAAGGGTCACCAGGGGGTCACCAGGGGGTAATCACGGAAAGGGTCACCAGGGGAAGGGTCACCAGGGGGTCACCAGGGGGACACCAGGGGGTCACCAGGGAAAGGGTCACCAGGGGAAGGGTCACCATGCGTGTCCGTACCTGGCTCGGTCATCGAACAAGTTCTGGTCTCTGGATTCCACTGAAGGCCCTCTTTGCACCGGCACTGGGTATTCGATGCGATAGTGCATGGAGTCTTAATGGTTTCGTCTGTATGGAAAGCAGCATGCGTAAATCATAAATGCAACGTTTAGTTTATGTTGTGATCAGATGAAGTTTGCTGGAAGCAACGACAACTCCTCCATGTGTTGCACTGCTCAGATCTACTGCCACAATGATATGGATGTGGACTCTGGTAACTGCTTATGCCACGTGATGCGTTGCCATTACATGGAGACAGAAAACCATGCCACATCCTGTAACCCGCACTTCCTATTAGCATACGTACTGTGCAGAAGAAGTTCAACATACATACATTATTTTTCTTGATATTTTATTATAAACTGTATTCCCCAACTACAATCCAGATAATACCATTGTCTTCAGTAGACTTCAAGAATAATAGACAATTCTCATCTTTAATGTGAATATACCAACTTCGAATGGTGGCCCATGCAGTTCCAATCTTCTTTAGTTTATCCAGAAGAAAACTGTTATGGGCTGTGATGACGTATTCGCATGTGTGTTGAACTTCTTTTGCACCGTACGCAGCCAACCGTGCTAATCGGAGGTGCGGGGGAAGGACAACAAACTAAACACAAAAATAAGTTCTAATAAAAGTTAGTTTGTCGTTCTAGACGATGATGATTTAAAAGTGTACAGCTCCAGAGGCTTCCTAATATCAGAAGGAAGAGCGTTCCAGACGGCCGCAAAAGCACGTACGAAAGTGCACGATGTGGTGACTGCCGTCTTTGATTGATGGCCAGCCAAGAGCCGCTGCTGCGAGTATGACCAGAGTTGCGTGATGGTACACGCGTGATGGTATAACTGCAGTCGTAATGCGTAACTCCTAAGGCATGGTGAAGGCGGTATTTTGAGGAGGCGCCACATCAATGGCGATGTTTTAAATGCACCGAGCGTCGAGATGCTTCTGCATCTCAAGCCGCCGTGAATGGCGATTCCGTAGACCTCTCAGATCTTCGGGGATGGCTGGATTTGAGAGCATTCAGTCAGCTGAATGTTCTCGGTGATGGTTACAGTCGGCCGCCCCACACTGCGGTGCAATAGCCATGCCAATACTGCCTCTATCGATCACGATGTCTTTACCTTTTCCACATTTCTTACACGGGTTACAGGATGTGGCGTGGTTTTCTGTCTCCATGTAGAGGCCCTCGGGACACAACAAACAGAAAGCATCCTTTCCATTCTCTGTGCAGTCCACTGCCTTGTAAGTTCCTGCAATAAAAAAAGGCATTTGTCATACTGATGAGATGCCAAATCATGCGAAAGCGCTTCAGTTATTGTGTGATTGGCTAAGCCGTGCTCAATTGTGGAGTTGGCTACAGTTCACCGAAGGTCGGCAGTGATCCATGAGTCAATAACAATGCTGTCTCAATTGGCCCAGTGCTTGCTTGTGTTGATCCAATGCCCCTGAAATTATGCACTCCCAGAAGGCCGTGTGGCAGATGAGGTGTGTCAAAAATACTTTAATCTTGGCGGTGTCGGGTCAGTTATGGGAACGAGGTATTTTGGCCGCTTATTTATTTTAGTTTGTTCTCCCCAGTGACGCTGCTGAGTATATTGTGCTGTCGAGTGAAGTTTGATGGTGGTAAACGTGGCTTGTTTTGTTCCGGTTTTGAAGTGAATACTGTACACACGACCGACGCCCCATCTCGCGAGATCTCAGAAGCTAACTGAGGGTTTGCAGCCGCATTACTGCATCATTCCGCGTGCTGTATCACTGCACCGCTCAGCCGCGCAGCTCCAGAAAGTAGTTCGTCGTCGACCGCTCAGAAACTACGTTATAACGAGAAGCGTTATAACGGCGTGTGTTCCGCGTTGTGCGAAAAGTGTTGTCGTGCGAACACCGCCACGCGTTAAGCGATGACTCGCCGTGTAGTGATTGGATGCTGAGAGTGACAGAGGAGTTGCATGGAGTGGAAGATGGTGGTCAAAATATAAATTACCTGAGACATGCCGATGGCATTGCATTAGTTGCAGAATCTGAGAGCGATTTGCAAAATACGCCGGGTAAAAATGATGTTAGGAAGTTAAAGAAAAGATGAACAATCCACTGTATATATACACACACACAGGGTGTTTGTTCATACCAGTGAAGAGGTTCAAGCTGCAATGTCAAACACAAGTCTGTGACGTAGACAACCAGCAGGTGGTGTGGGAGCCAATTAACTCTTTAGGAAGCGTGGTAACAGTAGCCGCAAGGCGCGTCACAGCGATAAAGAGAAGAATAGAAAATGGCATCTCTATAAAAAAGTATATTATTATTCACAACGAGAATTAGAATACTTCAGTGCTAGATAGGAAGTCTGATCTCCTGTGTGGATGTGAAAGCTGTGAGTCTATGGGTGTCCGTGTGAGTCTGTGGGTCTCTATACGAGTCTGTGTCTCTATATTAGTCTGTGGGTATCTATGTGAGTCTGTAGGTCTCTATGTGAGTCTGTGTCTCTATATTAGTCTGTGGGTATCTATGCGAGTCTGTGGGTCTCTATGTGAGTCTGTGTCTCTATATTAGTCTGTGGGTATCTATGCGAGTCTGTGGGTCTATATGTGAGTCTGTAGGTCTATATGTGAGTCTGTAGGTCTCTCTGTGAGTCTGTGGGTCTCTATGTGAATCTGTAGGTCTCTCTGTGAGTCTGTGGGTCTCTATGTGAGTCTGTGGGTATCTCTGTGAGTCTGTGGGTCTCTATGTGAGTCTGTGGGTATCTCTGTGAGGCTGTGGGTCTCTATGTGAGTCTGTGGGTATCTCTGTGAGTCTGTGTGTCTCAGAGCTGAATGGCAGGAGGCTGTGATTACCAACTCTTTGAGAGAGAACGTGACTCACATAGAGAGAGAAGCCGCACGACCGGTTTGTTTTGTTGCTGATGTTGTTGTTTAACAACCCAAACACGACCTTATCAATGTTGTGGCTTGGCTCTCCAACACAATCGGTTGTGCTGTACTAGTGACGAATTGGCACGTTCTGTTTACGTGACAACCCTTACTTATTGGCTGTGTCGGGTGGTGACAGGTTTAACGACACCACATTTATGCGATCTAACCCAAACCGACCTTTATGAACCCTAACATGGTACAATGTACGATTGATTTACCGGCGCGGCATAGCTTGCAACAGATGTTGTTACTCGTTTTGTAGAATTCTGCACTGCAGGCTTGACAAGACACCAGCCTGGTGAAGAATACAATCTGGAAAGAAAAACAAAAACGTCACAAAACAGTCACGGCTCAATGTGTACAGGGCATGGGCATTTCAAACATCCGTTGTGAGTGAACAGCGCGTGTGGGACAATTGCTCCAGTCACAACGCCGTGACGCTTTGAGCAGTGGCACCCAACCACTGCGACACCTGGGTGGCGACAGCGGAATCACCGTGGGGGGGGCAACAGCAACGAGTCCCGAGAAGTGTAGAGGGACGATGACTTCACGGACTCACTCGACATCTTTACGGCGCCTACAGACCAAATGGTCAAAAACGTTGCGAAGGTGCAGCCCCGCAACTGCCTCGCTCACACCACCGCCGGAGGAAGGGCCTCCAAGAGGCCCTCTACAGAGGAGAGTTGGCCTACTCTTCCACGCTCTTCAGACGCATTGAAGAGGTGGAGGCGCCCACACTTTAACTCACCGCACGCGACCAACCGATCGATTTCGATGACGTCATTCATTCCGGCATCTGTGGGAAAGCGCTTCGCAGCTCATCGGATTCCTCCGGGACACAAACACAGGAGGTGGGGGGGGCAGCACGGGCAGCAGGGGCAGCAAGGGGCGTGCGAGTCGGGACCGGGCGGGCGGGCGGGGTGGGGGTTTGGTGGCGGCGGTTGCAGTCGCAAAGGTCGAGGAGAGTTTAACGACAAATTTGAATTGTGGGTGGAGTAGTGGTGCAGTGGTTAGCGCACTGAACTCTGTGTGCACCCTGTGGGCTGGGTGCACGCAGTGGCGGTTGCGGGCTCCCTGCTGTATCGATCGGTCAACCTGCACGGACCTGGGGAGACGATGATCGATCGAGCCCCGCCGACACCGCGCGGGGTGACTCAGAATTTGTTTGTCCTGGAGGAATCCGATGAGCTATGAAGCTCTTTATCACCGATGTCCAATGAGGGTTTGTCAGAAAGTTACAACAACAACGATACAAAAACACGGCAGGAGCGCGAGGTATAAGGAAGTTGTGCACATCACTGAAACTAAATACTCACTAAACAAAGTGAGTACAAATCGCAATCGTAAATGAATTCCTGCCGATGTTTCAAGACTAAATGCGAGTGGGCAAGGCAGCAAAACAACAACAACAACAGTCCCAGACCACACCAAGACAACAACAGTCCCACCAACTCACCCACCCGCTGACTCACCCACTCACCCACCCGCTGACTCACCCACTCACCCACCCATTCACCCACTCACTCACTCACCCATCCACCCACCCACTCACCCACCCGCTCACCCACCCGCTGACTCACCCACTCACCCACCCACTGACCCACCCATTCATCCACCCACTCACTCACCCATCCACCCACTCACCCACCCACCCATTCATCCACCCACTCATCCACCCACCCACTCACCCACCCACTCACACACCCACTCATCCACCCACCCACTCATCCACCCACTCATCCACCCACTCACTCACCCACCCACTCACCCACCCACTCACTCACCCATACACCCACCCGCTCACCCACCCGCTCACCCACCCACTCACCCACCCATTCATCCACCCACTCACTCACCCAGTCACCCACCCACTCATCCACCCACGCACCCACTCATCCACTCATCCACCCACTCACTCATCCACTTACTCACCCACCCATTCATCCACCCACTCACTCACCCAGTCACCCACCCACTCACCCACCTACTCATCCACCCACGCACCCACTCATCCACTCATCCACCCACTCACTCATCCACTTACTCACCCACCCAATCACCCACCTACTCACCCACTCACTCACCCACCCACTGTGCGTGTGTCTGCGTGTCTGTGCGTGTCTATGTCTGTGCTTGTGTCTGTGTGTCTGTGCGTGTGTCTGTGTGTGTCTGTGCGTGTGTGTGTGTCTGTGTGTGTCTGTGTATGTCTATATCTGTGTCTGTGTGTGTCTGTGTGTGTGTCTGTGTGTGTGCCTGTGTCTGTGTGTGTCTGTGCGTGTCTGTGTGTGTCTATGTCTGTGTGTGTGTGTGTCTGTGTGTGTCTGTGTGTGTGTCTGTGTGTGTGTGTCTGTGTGTGTGTGTGTGTGTCTATGTCTGTGTGTGTGTCTGTGTCTGTGTGTGTCTGTGTCTGTGCGTGTGTGTGTGTCTGTGTGTGTGTCTGTGTGTGTCTGTGTGTGTGTCTGTGTGTGTCTGTGTGTGTGTCTGTGTGTGTGTGTCTGTGCGTGTGTCTGTGTGTGTGTCTGTGTGTGTCTATGTGTCTGTGTGTGTCTGTGTGTGTGTCTGTGCGTGTGTCTGTGTGTGTGTCTATGTATGTGTGTGTGTCTGTGTGTGTGTCTGTGTGTGTGTCTGTGTGTGTGTGTGTCTGTGTATGTCTGTGCGTGTGTCTGTGTGTGTGTGTCTGTGTGTGTGTCTGTGTGTGTGTGTCTGTGTGTGTCTGTGTGTGTGTCTGTGTGTGTGTGTCTGTGTGTGTGTGTCTGTGTGTCTGTGTGTGTCTGTGTGTGTCTGTGTGTCTGTGTGTGTGTATCTGTGTGTGTCTGTGTGTGTGTGTCTGTGTGTGTGTCTGTGTGTCTGTGTGTGTGTCTGTGTGTCTGTGTGTGTCTGTGTGTGTGTGTCTGTGTGTGTGTCTGTGTGTCTGTGTGTGTGTCTGTGTGTGTGTGTCTGTGTGTGTCTGTGTGTGTGTCTGTGTGTGTGTCTGTGTATGTCTGTGTGTGTGTGTCTGTGTGTCTGTGTGTGTGTCTATGTCTGTGTGTGTCTCCCTCTTCAGCTCAGGAGTCCGGCAGAGCAGCTGCGACATTCTCATCTCCGCTTCTCGCGCGGCCGGCTCCGTACGGCGCGAACAAAGTCCGACACACATCGCACATTTATACAACTCGCGCCGACGTCTCGAGAGCGCCGAGCGCGAGACGACGAGGTGACGAGTGCGACGAGGTTGAGCCTTGGAGGCGACTCACCCCGAGGGCGAGCGAGACGACGGCTCTCCTCCTCGCCCAGGCTCCTCCCTGCATCGCGCGGGCCGCGAGTCGCCTGCCTCGGTGACCCCCACGGCCGCATCGGTGACCCTACAACACTCGTGGCTTGTGAAGCAGCAGCAGCAGAGATATGTGTGTGAGTGTAGGATGAAGCAGCAGCAGAGATCTGTGTGTGAGTGTGTGTAGGATGTTGTTCTCGTGTTCACGCCGTGGAGTGGCTAATCACGTTACCACTGGCGGCGGAGTCGTCGTCGTCGTGCTGGGCGGAAGGGCAACGAAACGAAAGAGGAACCAACGCGGCGGACTCTGACACCCGAAAGAGCCAAAAGAGTCGAGGGACAAAGCGCCGCTCAGGCCGGGGGGGGGGGGGGGCAACCCCTCCAGCAATGCAGAATGATAGAGGAGTTGTTAGTGAGTAAGGAGTTGTTAGTAAGGAGTTGTTAGTGAGTAAGGAGTTGTTAGTAAGTAAGGAGTTGTTAGTGAGTAAGGAGTTGTTAGTAAGGAATTGTAAGTAAGGAGTTGTTAGTAAGTAAGGAGTTGTTAGTGAGCAAAGAGTTGTTAGTAAGCAAAGAGTTGTTAGTAAGTAAGGAGTTGTTAGTAAGTAAGGAGTTGTTAGTAAGGAGTTGTTAGTGAGTAAGGAGTTGTTAGTAAGGAGTTGTTAGTGAGCAAAGAGTTGTTAGTAAGTAAGGAGTTGTTAGTAAGGAGTTGTTAGTGAGTAAGGAATTATTAGTAAGGAGTTGTTCACAAGTAAGGACGCGTCCCTTGCTTTTTATTCGAACCGCGTCGTGTGATCGGCATCGCGCTCGCTGAAGCTGTGTGATGCCTTCAGGGAAGTCGTGCACTGTAGACGCAACTGCGCACAATTCCGTGAGTCACTTATAACCGCTTTGCCGTTACTTATTGCCAATTATGGACTCAAGACTGTTGTCCTATCATCTCACAGAGTCCCGGGCACGTAATAATATGCTACACAGTGGCAGTGGGGTTCGCAAAATGCCGATGTATTACTAATAACCCCCAATGATCCGATCGAAATTAGGGATTTCGATCAGATCATTGGGGGGGGCACACACCCACCCGCAGGTTCCACAAATGTATCATATTGTATTGCCATGGTCTTTGTGCTTTTCTGTGCTGACAGGACGACTCGAGATCGCTTCCAGCGTGCTTATTTAGACGCTCGGCATAGCAGCACCGCTACGGTTGTTGTCGCATCGTGACAACAATCTACGGCTCACACTTCTCATGAGAAGCTGTCGGTCACGCGGTCACGATGCCTCGCAAGAGGCGTCGTGTTGCCGTTCGAACTCCTTGACGCACGCCCGTACTTTATACGCCGTTCAATATATTGATGCTACAGTGATCCCTCGTTTATCGCGGTTAATGGGGACCGGAACCCCTCGCGATAGGTGAAAATCCGCGAAGTAGGATTGGCCCCCTAGGAATTTCCGTATATGTGTGTGTGGGTACCAGAATGTTTAAAATGTGTATATTTATACTTTATATATATATTTTACTTAAATCTATTTAATTATAAAACCTTAATATTATACATTCACTCTCTCTCATACGATACGTATTATGGTGTTCTACACTCACCAATGACAGTAGTATCTTGAGACTTGACTCCAGTAATGACGACGACGACGATGACAATGACGACGATGACAGACCTGTGCAGTTCGATGAATGTGATGATGAATGATGATGATGATGGTGTTACTGCACAGGTATAATGAGGCCTTTAAATCAGTTCGAAAAATCCGCGATGCACTGAGGCCGCGAAACTTGAACCGCGAAGTGGCGAGGGATTACTGTACTTGCACTGGCGAAAGGATCCCACAGTTATCGCTGCTGAACCCGAGCAATTATTTGGTGTTCGCATTTGTATGTAAGGCGATCCTCGACTTACGAACGCCCGTACTTACGAACAAGCTTCCATGAGATATTAATAAAACGTTTTAACTTTAGACGCGAACTCGCAATTGCAAACTGAACTGCGGAACTATTTTGTTCAAAGGAGCGATCCCTCCGCGAGGTGTAGTGAGTCGGCCTCGCGCTGCAGGTGATGAATCCTTGATGTCTGTGGGCAGCGGTAGTGTAGCGGTTAGCGCTGGGGGTGAGTCTTTGTGTGTGTGTCCGTGTGTGTGTCTTTGTGTGTGTATGTCCGTGTGTGTGTCTGTGTGTGTCTTTGTGTGTGCAATTGTGGTGATGCATTGCCTCCTTGCGACTACAAGCGAGCATCAGGACTCAAGGTTCGCCAAAATAAAAGTTTCGTTTCTATATATGTTCCTTCATTTCATGTTTTATTTACGATGCAATATTTTTTACAGCGTTAGATGGAAATGTACAATATTTCTTCTTATGAGTTTAACAACGCTTCACTTTTTTAACTGTAACACATTTCATAACACTGACCAAATGGGCATTTAAATACAGCGCATTATTGTGTTCCAACTTACGAACCGTTCTACTTGCGAATGGGTCTCAGGAACGAATCAGGTCCGTAACCTGAGAACTGTCCGTATGTATAACGTCTTTCGCACCGTACATAGCCAACCGTGCTAATGGGAGGTTCGGGGGAAAGACAACAAACTAAACACAAAAAATAAGTTCTAAAGAAATTAGTTTTCAATCTGGATGTTAAAGTGCACACAGCTGCAGTGGCTTCCCAATATTCCAGACGTCGGGAGAAGCGCTCCTGACCACCGCCTCCGCTCCACGTGGGCTGGGGACTGCTGCCTCAGAGCAGAGTGCGCGTTCACCTCCACCTGCACGCCGGCCAGACGTCTTGGAAGGGTTGGAAGAACCAACAGGTCACCCTGCCAGGCCCACCGCATGCGACCTGCTGCTGTTGCTCACATCGACTGCGGTGTAGGCCATGAACACCGCTGGGCGGACACGGCCTCTGGGTTGCGAGAGGCTCGCACCGACGTTGACCTCTGGCGCGAGGTCAACCCGCGACCTCCGCGCTGCAAGTTCGTGTCCGTGCGGTGCGTGCCGAGCTGCGTTGGCTTTCGGTTGCCGAACGAATCCATGGAAGGTCGCACTCACTACACACAAAGCGCTTGTCGCAAATAAACCACCATCCCTCGCTGATCTCGTCAAGGAGTATAAACCAACATCGTCCGCATCTGACAGCGCTGCTCCTGCGGCCGTCTGGAACACTCTTCCTTCCGATATTAGGAAGCCGCTGCATCTGTGTACTTTGAAATCATCTACATTGACAAACTCATTTCTTTAGAACTGCTTTTTGTGTGAAGTTTGTTGTCCTTCCACCGCACCTCCGCTTGGCACGGTTGGCTACGTACGGTGCGAAAGAAGTTCATACAGTACATACAATGACACCCACTGTAGCTTGCCCGTGAGACTACTACAGACCACTTGATGGTCAGAGTAGAATCTGTGGTTCGTCACGACTCACTGGAGTTGCGATGTAGCGGTTATCGCTCAGCGTTCAGAACCCGGCCAACCCGAGTTCGATTCCCCGACCACGGGGAGGATCGGTGGGCGAGCGGAATCTGAGCAGGTCACGGGCCCCACCCCTTCAGCAACCAGCACGGACCAACGTGGCGAAGTTTGGTCTGACACAGGGGTGGGGAACCTTTTTTCTGCCAAGAGCCATTTTGATATTTATAACATCATTTGCGGGCCATACAAAATTATCAACATAAAAATTCGCCTGTTATATTTGGTCAAACATTTAATTAACCCGCCCCTAATTTGTGACGGCTGGAACTGCTTCTCTTTGGTGAGGCGTGTGATGTTAGATGGTATTGATGATGTTGCTACTCGCAACTGCTTTTCCAAGTTTGCTCCTAGATTTATTGAATTTCGAGTCCCGCCTGCGGTTGCCTTGCATGGCCAGACGAAATGATTTCGTGGGCCTTGTACGGCCCGCGGGCCGGACGTTCCCCACCCCTGAACACCTCCAATGATCCAAACGGTGTTGGAGACCCCCAGCAGTGGACTGAAAAAAGTCTGTAGTCAAAAAATGTGTAACAGTGACCCGCAGTGATTGTGTCGAGAAATCCATTCAAACGAGGGGACTTTGGAGTTGAAAACAACTGACAATCGCACTCACAACAAAGCGTGACAAGGGTAGGGGTATTGCCGTCACCTTGTGAAACCGGTACGAAGGCTTTATACGGAGCGAACTTATCAGCAGAGGCCGAACTGCCCTCTTCGCCGAAACCCGGGAATGTGCCCGGTCTCGTTGGACGGCGTCCGGGGGGGGGGGGGGGGGGGGGGGGGGGGCAGCTGAGTCGTCTAAAGAAGTCGCGCGCGGTTCACTGCCGTGCCCCGACATGCAGCCAGGAGGAGCTACAGGGCCCCGAAGGCCACGTGGGCAGCAGAGAGGGCAGCTCGTCACAACCCAGTGTTGTACGGTACTTTCTGTGCTCTCGCACGTTTCCCCTGACCCACGCTGACCAGCGCGGGGAAGTATGTACGGTCTGCAGGGCCCCGCAAGCCACGCGGTGCGGGGGGTTCCTTCGTCCAGCAGTGATGGCGCAGAGTTTATTACTTCGTGGGTATCGGCAGGGGCGGTTTCTTCATTAGGGCGATTGGACGACGCACCACCAATGTCATTGAACCACAGAGTCACGCTAGCCGTCACTGTCAGCCTCTCGATATAGTCCAATCAGCGTCATGTCACGTTCTGTGGAGTACCGCCTCTTTTTGGGCGATTTCACTCCGGCTGAGAATCGCCCCGAGTGGCCCCATAGACTTACATTCAAAGATGTTTTTTTTCGAACGGGGGCGCTCCCATGCATTCTCTATGGCTTCCGGGAGGGCGAGCCCTAACGTGCTTACGTCATCATACGTGCTTACGTCATCATACGTGCTAACGTCATCCTACGTAAGCACGTTTCATCCAACAATATAATTTATCGCTACCTAGTGGAATCCTTAATAAAATAAACTTGAGTGGTTTGTTTTAATAGTGAGTATAGAAACAAACAAGATGTATTGTAAGAGTCACTTTATTTTTCATTAATATTAAAGAAGTGAAGTTGCCTTTACATGCTTAAGCTGTTAATTTATCCATGGCATGGGTGGACCTTATCCTTATCAATCATCCAGACATTTGCCCCCCCTGAGAGATTTTGCAGGAGCCGCCACTGGGTATCGGTACCTGCTGCCTCGCGTGTTTACAGGAATAGGGAACTTGTCGAAACAATCCACCCAGCTAAATAAACAATGGAAAAATCCACCCAGCTCCCACGTGCCAGCTCATTTCATCGCTCCATCTCCACTGGGGTCTCACTGGGGCGAGTTCCTTTGGCCGCCACTCTTGTCGCTCGTCTCGAGCGCACGATCCCCTCTATAGGTCGTGTCCTGTCCAAGCCCCCAGTACGATGTCTTAGCTGGTCACTGCTCCCTCATCCATGCTGATTTTCCTCTCCTTCTAGCTTCTGATTTTCTTCGTCACTGTCCACGTTCATGATATACGTCATAGCAGGTGATATGCACTTACCACTTTAATTAGGCACACTGTTATACTGATTTGAATGCACATTGATCCCAACGCAACTTCAGCACCTGCCCTTGGGAATGTATTTTCTGCTGTTTTCCAGTTGTATTCCAGTATCTGTCAGTGACACCGGGGTGATGGGGGATTGTTGTCTTTGGCGTGTGCCCGAGAAGTCTTCTTGACGGTGCGTGAAGAGCCTGGCAGCAGCGAGCAGGAACAACAGGTGAACACTGGGATTGTGGGAAGTTTATTAAAGTACAAAAATACAAAGAAGCACACACAGCTGAATAATTATATAAATGCGTCGACGTGGAGATTCAAAGCAGGTGAAAACCACGCGACTATAAATAACCTTACTGAGTACCCATTGTGGATGGATCGTGGCTCACAGCACCACTGGACACCACTGAAGAGAGTGAAGCGCGCCACGGCGTGCCGGGCGTGCCACCTCTGGTCGTTGTTGTCCCCCACGCGTTGGAGGAGGAGGCCGTCACGTGGCTCTGTGGCCACGTGGGCTGACGTCCACTGACAAGAACGTCGACATAATACGGACTTAATGCTTGTTTCCTTGTGTATCTGTTGCTCTAACCGTGTGGAAGTCACGTGTAACAGCATTCGCGAAATAAACAATCGATTAGTAATATTATATATATATAAAAGGGAAATTTGTGATTATGTGTCTGTTCAAAATGTTTAGCGTACTTCCCGGCATGCAACAAACTTGAAATTTGCCATGTGGGTACTTTCCAGAATGTACACCATGCAAAAATTATAAAAAGACTTTTGTATTTTTTTTGGATATATTTTGCACGCCAAGTGAGCGGTGACGTCACATCTGTGATGTCACCCGCATGTGGCAGCGTCACGCAGTATGCCTACTGACGTCACGCCCCCCCCAACCCTCCGCGTAGGCCGTGCATTAATCCAAGACAAGAATTCCATTCCCGGTTGAAGCCGGGTAGTAAAGCTAGTCAATTATATAACTCACAATGTGGCACATTTTTATTGTTTTTCTTTTTCCCTCGATGTTATCCCAATTGTGCTCACATTGCCAAGTGACGAACACAAATTATCTATCTTCTTGGTTCTTTCGGTAAAGTCACGTAGAAGGGAGATAATAAAATAATAAAAAATAAAACATAATAAAATAATACAATTCTTACGACGTTTCGGCCACAACGCAAGCAGCCGTCCTCAGGTGAAGAACAGGTCTGTCGGAAAGAGCGTCTGAATGAGCACCAGATACACAGACGCTGTCTTTCCGACAGACCTGTTCTTCACCTGAGGACGGCTGCTTGCGTTGTGGCCGAAACGTCGTGAGAATTGTATTTTATAAAGTTTTATTATTTTATTATCTCCCTTCTACGTGACTTTACTGAAAGAAACAAGAAGATGAATCCCTGCAGTCACGAAAGCTTTAAATTGAACACAAATGATCTAGTCTGATCTCTCACACCAGAGTGCGACGTGTTGTGTTCGTGAATGGCGCAAAGAAGCCGATACCACAGAGCCACCTCCGAGATCGCTTCAAGTGACCTGGGTCTACACAGAATGGGATACTGCTTTCTCATCTGCCCTGCCAGATGAGAGTAATGTTCACTGCATGACCGTCAACTCTCTTTACAAATTTCAGAGCTGGAATGTTCCCAAATTAAGTGCATAATGAAATTTGGTGTAATGTTTTTTTTTCATGGGCAGTTGTTGGTGACCGAGCTGAGAC
This sequence comes from Lethenteron reissneri, assembly GCF_015708825.2. Classification (NCBI taxonomy): domain Eukaryota; kingdom Metazoa; phylum Chordata; class Hyperoartia; order Petromyzontiformes; family Petromyzontidae; genus Lethenteron; species Lethenteron reissneri. The sequence goes on along the minus strand of NC_083841.1, from coordinate 1,023,025 downwards.
CATCACATCAGTAAACCTGAGCAGTCAGATTCATCACAGGGGCACCGATATTCTCAGCACCACGGCCACTTATGCACCAATATTTTCAGAGTACAGTCTGCTCTCCTATAACGCGGTAGTGGTTGCGTTCCTGACGAACACCGCGTAATGGGAAAATCGCGTTTCATAAATAAAGCGGTCGGCGATAACACGTGAGATGCGTATGCAGGCTGAACAATCACCGAGGCGTGGGTAGCATCTAGAAGCATCCAGCAGCATCCCAATGCCTCGTGTGGCGATGACGCTACGCCGAGGCAGCCGTACAACCGCTTATTCCTACTCGCGCTACGTGGTTCTGTTCACGCAAATTGTGTTCTATACAATTTGCATTATGAAAACGCAGCGTTACAGGAGAACAAACTGTACAACAAAGTTCTATAGAGGAAATATGCACCGATAAACCTAACTTAAAACACGTAATAGATAAAGAACATACGATATATTTAGGAAAGATTCCACTATACAGTAACTTTTTAAGACAATGTACATGGAACATATCACCCATTAACTAACATTAAGAATTTAAAACACAATGACCGCAGGCTTTAGTGATGAAACAGATGGTATCAGGCACACCAGATACCATCGCTTCATTTAACTCAAGTTGGGAGCTCAGAAACATAACCCAGGACTCTGACGCTCAGCATGGTGCTACTCACAGATCATCATCGTGGTAGATGATGTGGACATGAAGCCTATCCAGTAGGCCTGGCTAGGGGAAATGGCTCGTGACACCCGCAGGAACGTTTGAAACCACGGCCCCATCGATGGCTTAGCGACTGCTAGGACTACTATATGAGTGCCGCTGCCTTAATATAATATTCAGATAGATGCACTGTGACACAATTTGGGAGAGAGACCCATCCATAGCACTCGAACCCAGAGCATTCAATATGCAGTGCCTTCATGCACCTGCATCCCAAGGCACTGTACAGAAACAGCTGTTTATTTGATAGGCAGCTATCGGATGTGGAAACAAAGCAGTGTTGGGTCTGGACCTGAGCAGGGGCAGGCAGTGGCGTGTGCGGGCTGGGGGAAGGCAGTTCCAGACCTTGGGGGCAGCAGAGGATAAAGAGCGACCTCCCACTGAACAAAGGTTGACTGGTGGCTTTGACAGAATGGAAGTCTCAGCTGCTAGGATGTAGAATGCACATAAGGGAGTGAGGTCAGATGAGACAGAAGAGGTGGGAGAGTGCGTAGAGTGGAGTAGAGAGAGAGGTGGGAGAGTGCGTGGAGTGGAGTAGAGAGATACCCTGGGCAACGTTGGCATGGAGGATCTTGAAGACTGCAATTTAGATATTTAAATCGATTCGGGATTCGATTTTGAGCTTATAATTCTCGCAGCGGCATTTTAGATCAAATACGGGACCGATTCAGCCAAGGCTGGGCATTTGGATACTGATCTGGCAGATCCTTCAAGGCAGACACCAGTGCCCGACAGAACTCCTCCTCATGATCAATGACAAAGTCAATGAGATCAGAGGATGATGGGAAGCCATCAGGGATTTGTTGCATCATCGTGGAGTTCTGCCTCTTCATATGCTCCACGAGGGGTTGAGTCTCCACACCGATCCAGTGCTTGAGGTCAGGTTTCGCTCTGCGAACCTTCTTGCGGAAGATTCCCTCGAACGTTGGAATCAGCCGCTTGACGTCTGTGGGATTTAGGTTGGTGAGAAGAGTGAATGCACAACGCAGACATCGTCAATCGTGGTACGGTTCCAGATGGAGTCAATCAAAGCTTAAGACAAAAGTTCCATATGGACCGCATTGGTCAAATGGGAATGCTCCACCTGTTTGTACATCATCCCGAGGTGTGGTCGTGGTCAGATGCTTCATAAATCCAAATTGTGGTGCATTAAGTTCATTTCACAAACTCGTAATTGAACACACATGATTACTTTCATGCATCTAGGCTGACAGCTCTCGACACATAAGGGAGTACTGTGTGTTTGTTGCACGACATTATTTTACAGGAGGTATATTCTTGTCTCGCATGCGCAGTGCCTAATATAAAAACTACAATTCATAATTGACTGAGTTGGGCCACGTAATGATCTGACCAATTATGTACGTACGTTGAACTTCTTTAACACCGTACGTAGCCAACCGTGCTAATCGGAGCTGCAGGGAAAAGACAAATTGTTTCATGTGACCGCACGATGCCCACATAGACATTCTCCATCAGTGGCCAAGGATTTGGTAGCCAGGGTCTCGTGGAAAGCGTCATGCAGTTGTCCAGCTACACAGGGAGGCTGTCGGAGGTTGACACCGCAGGTGTTAAAACAGCGGTGTTTGTGATGCGTGTAGGGGTCGGCACGGTTTGAACCGACTCAAACTGGTTTCAAATTGAGCAAACCAAACCAAACCAGCGACGACTGAACCAAACCAAACCAAAACCAAACCAAACTAAGCTAAACCAAACCTCTTGAGTTGGCTTGAACCGAAAAGATGCGCGGCAAACAATATTCGCATTCAATACAAATATCAAGTGTATTAATCGCTAATTTCTACGCAGGCTTTCTTCATATTGAGATTCACCAGCAAGTACTGGACGACGATGTCGTCCACAGCCATCTCCTCAAGCTTGGCACGCCCAATGTCCTTGAACGCAGTGTGGTAGTTCAATGGCAGTGAAACCCCAACACTAGGCAACATCCGCGCCCACGAGCGCACACACATCTCGGCCTTGAACGTGCACTTGTGCAGGTTTGGTTGGTCGAGAAAGGAGCGCTTGGCGGCCGAGTTTGCTCTCTCGGAGGGCACGGACGACGCCGGGATAGGCAAATAGTCGAGGGCCACGCGTCGTAGGCGCGGGTACTTGCCGCCGTACAGCTTCCACCACTCGACGACGTCCAAGCTCAGGTCCTGAGTCGGCTCAAGCAGGAAGCGGTCGACCTCGGAGGCGGCGCCGTCGTGAGCGTTGGGCGCGTAGACCATGTCAAAGAGGATGTTAATGCCGCCACGCGGCGCCGCCTTCGGCGCCGCGTCCGTCGTCAACGCTGGGTAGCGCTGGTTGAGAATGTCCGTCATCATGTCCTTGATATTGCTGTACTCGGTGCTCGAGGCCGCGGGCTTGGGGTGGCGCAGGTCGAGAAAGCGGGCGACGCGGCTTGGTTCGGACGAGAGAAGGTCGCTGTACTTGACCATGTAGTCGGAGATGGTCACGGCGGCCGAGCTCACGACCACATGAGGACTTGGGCGGTGGGTCATGCAGTGGCTCAAGAGAGCCTCCTGCGCCGTGATGGCGTTCGAGATGGTGCACTACTCCTCGGCGCCCATGGCATCGGAGATGGCCGCCGGCTTCTCCAAGAACTGGCAAGAGCAGCGCCGCCTGCTCCCACTGCTCGTCCGACAAGCCGGCCTGGCTCCGCGACCAGCCGGGCTCAAGGCAGATGGCGTCGATCACTTGGCGCTGCCTTAGCGACGCCGTGAGCATCACGTACGTGCTACCCCAACGTGTGACCACGTCGAGGCAAGGCGGCTGCAGCGGGCACTTGAGGTAGTGCCGCGCGAGCGACGTGTAGGCCGCCCTCTTCGTCTTGCTCTTGCGGATAGCGCCGAGCGTCGCGCGGAGGCTGCGCAGCAGTGTCTCGAACGCGCCGAATGAGGCCTTGACGCCGAGGTTGACGCAGTGCGCGATGCACCGCAAGCAGCACGTCGAGCGCAGGTTGCTCCCCTCGAGGAGCGTGAGGGACTTGGCGGATGCGACGGCGTCAGAACCGCTGTCGGTGACGACGGCGAGCAGGCGCGGCCACACGCCAAAGTCGTCGAGCAGCTCGTGCAGGCGCTGCGCCATGCGCTTGCCCACGCCTTCGCCCGGGGCCACCCAAAAGAAGTCAATGATGCAGTTGCACATGGAGAACGACGCCGGGTCCATCCAGTGGAGGGTGACCGAGAAGAAGCCGGTCATGGCGTCGTTTGTCCAACCGTCGTAGGTCAAGGAGACGCAAGAGCCAAAAGTAGTAAAGTACTGTAGCACGAGTAGCTTGAGGACGACATACATCTCGAGCATGCGGCGCTTGACCGTGCGCTCAGACTTGGGCTCGTAACCTGGGGCAGCTCGTTGAAGAAGAGTCGTAAAGGGATCCGATGTTACGTGTTTATGGCCTAGACCACTCGTCGCGATGTACTCGGCGACAAAGCTGTCCATGGCCTTGCTCGCGTGCGCTGACATGGGCGTGGCCATCTTGGACTGCCCGAGCAAACCCTTCCCCGTCGGCGGCGACGTGACGACCGTGGGCGACTCGGGGTCGACGATCCCATGGGTCTTGAGATGCTTGATACGGGTGCCCGAGGAGGTGGAGCCCGCGTACTGGAGGGTGCAGATCTTGCAGGTCCGGCTCTGCACGTCGCCCGCGGCCTGGCTCGTCTCAAAGTACTCGTCGTGCCACAGCGCTCGGGACACACGGGCCTTCTTGGGCTTGGGCTGCGTCGCGGTCTGCAGCGCTGCGGCGCCGAGGGTGCGCATGAGGCTCTGCCGCGTGTCGCCGCGCGTGGCGTCCGGGCTCTCACGTTCGCTCGCCATCGGCTCCTTGTCGCTACCGGCGTGTTTGGTCTCTTCCACGTCGTGGATGAGATACCTTGTGATGCTGGAGCCGCCGGGGATGGCGCCGTCTTGAGCCGCTCGAGCCATGGAGATGCAATTGCAAAGTGAATTCGCAGGCAAAGGCAACTACAGCATGTCCTTTCGTGTCGCCTTTACAACCAACCAAACTAGTTTGAGCCGGTTCCACCCTGTCCGAGCCAAACCGAGTCGGTTTTCGTAGCCCCAAACCAAACCGAACCAGTTCAAACAGAGCCAAACCAAACCGATTTGGTTCGGTTCAAACCGCGGTTTGGTGGTTTGAGCCAAACCGTGCCGACCCCTAGATGCGTGGGCTCTGAATCAAGGAGCTTGTCCCCAACCGTTGTCCGTTGGTGGTTCATTCCTCCTCACTGTTTTCCCATAACCGTGCTCGTTTCGGAAGTGTTGCAGCTGTTGCAAACCGCTGTGCTTGTTGCACGAGTAAGTATGCTGCTTTGCAGAGGCGTAGCTAAGGGGGGGCAGGGGAGTACATGTGTCCCGGGCGCCAAGGTAAAGGGGCGCCAAAATGAGGCTTACAACGTTACATTATAATCTTCTTGGTTCTTTCTGTAAAGTCACGTAGAATGGAAATAATAAAACAATAAAAATAAAACTTAATAAAATTTTAATTGAGAATTATTTTATTATGTTTTATTTATTCCCTGCAGTCACGAAAGCTTTAAATCAAAAGTTACATTATAACTTATTGCGGTGGGCGCGGCAGCCTGAAACTACTGCACAAATCTACACCTCAACCTAAACGTTTATATATCCCGCCACACACAGCCTACATGTCATGTAATTACATTTTGGTATGTGATTAAACGGGGGGGGGGGCGGGGGGCGCCAATTTTATAGTTCGTCCCCGGGCTCAAAATATCCTCGCTACGCCTTTGCTGCTTTGCAAGAGCTGTTGCAGTTGTGGGCATCGCTGTTGAATTTGTTGCGATAACGTGCATCGCGTTACAGGTGTGGTGAGCGCACTCACTTATTTGTATTGAGTTGTTCAAGTTATCAACGTGTGACTGTGCACGTTTGTGTTGGGTGGTGCGCGTGTGTTCGTGATAGCGCTTGTCTCTGCATGTTGGTGACACGGTGTATCTGCCTGTGTATAATGTCTGGTTTATTAGTGACACAGTGTGTCTGTCTGTGTGTGTTGTCCGGTTTGTTAGTGACACAGTGTGTCTGTCTGTGTGTTGTCTGGTTTATCTGACTACATGGTACTCGGTACCCTGTGCTCTTAGTTTTGGATACCTTTAAAAACAAATTAAATACAATTTAACAAATAAAATATAAATATATCTACTTACAATGGAGATGCGTTACGACGACCCCATCGTAAGTCAAAAATATCCTAAGTCGAAGATGGTATAGCCTACCCAGAAGTCTTAAAGAATGGTGATAATTTAGCAAAACAGAGCAATTTACAGTCCTGTACTGTATAAACTATATACTGTATGTATTTATTAATTACAATACTGTATATTGCACAGTACAATGTAAAGTAAAAAAAAGTATATTCTTAGCCTACCTATATGAACTGCAATTTAATAGAAAGTTTTTTCAGGAAACAATCCTATCTGCTATAAAAACTTTTAACATGCATTGAACGTATCGTCCCAACGTACAGTATCGTACCTCGTACGCTGCTTCGTTTGCCTGCCGCGCGAAATTTAAAATATTTTACAATTTTGTCGCATCACTACCGCCATCGTAAGATCGAAATATCGTAAGTCGGACCATCGTAACTCGGCGACTACCTGTACATTGCAATCTCCCCTTTGGATCCTCAAGTTGAATGACCACACAACGCTGAATCTTTCTGTCCATAACTTAGTTCTCACGTTAAGAGTGTTTCACCTGCAATTTTTTGGGTTTATGATTGAAATCTTTAGTTTTTTGGCACACCCAAAACTCTGGTGTAACTGAGTCTGGCTTCCAGAGGTTTTATTATTTGAAGACAGAAGGATGCAATGTTCTGCACAGAATGAGAGAGACCCAAAATGCAAGCGGACATCACTGTAAAGAATGTATGATTATTATTAGTCGAATGTAAAATAAAATATTTACCCAGGTCCATCAGCCATGTCTGCATCTGAGGGTAGCTTTCATGCACATCAAGGAGTGCTTCCAGCAGCCTCTGGCATTGGCTGTTACCAGCAGCAATACATTTCAACAGCAAGTAGTTTGCACATTCTGGTCCATGCTCTTTCTTGGCTTCATTGTAGACCTCCCGTGTGATCAGAGAATGCGTATCCATGTACTCCAGAATAGGGAATGGATCCATTCCGATCCATGCTGTCAGCCTGTCCTTATTGGCCTGGATGAGATTCCGTGTCTTTAGCTGTCCTGGTCTCTAAAAGTGAGATAAAGAAGCATTCTCTCAATAGGACTGAACACGATGCTCACATTTTGGTCTATCAGCACGTTTCATATAGGAAACACATCCAAACAATGTAAACAGCATTCATTTGTTCCTGAGTTTGAATCACAAGCTAGTCCACATTAAATTTTCATTTTATATTTAACAAACATTTTCTTAGGTTAAAGGCAGGTATTTATGCCGACCGATATTGCTTTTACTTGGGTTATATAATAAAGTGACAGGCGCCCCATACCCAGTTTGGAAATGACGAACGCCACTCTCCACACACCACAGGTGGTGGTGTGGATTTTCCATTCACCATTGGATACTCAGCCAGGTCAGAAATAAAGAGACGAGGAAGAAGGAAAGAAGGATAACCGTGTGACACGAGCTAAACTTTGACTCAGCTGACGTGTCACACGAGGCGAGAAGAAAGGAGATGAATATGGAGGCACCAGGTCAGAGGACGACAGGCTGGCCTAGAGAGAGGTCATTTGAAGTGGTAAACTTTGACATGAATCCCTGCAGAGTGGATGTGGAGATCGTGGGCCAGGACTGGAACGAGCGGAGAGAGAGAGGAGGAAGTGGAACACTACATGGGTGGGAGTAATGGCAGAGAGAGAGCAAGATGAGACACTCCCCCACTTCTTACAAGTGGCCGTGTGGATTGTAGAAAAGAGAACGGTCACTCACACCCCCGCCCCCCCCCCATCAGCACAACTCAGAGGACCAAAAACTCTGCCAGTCGTGTCTGGGCACCCGCCACGCCGGTGTCACCGTCCTCACCGAGCCCTTGACGCCGTGCCCTGGCACACTCCGGCACTGGGCCTGCCAAGGCATTCACAGCGGAACTGCACTGCCGGTGGCAGATCAGGGCCAGACGATGACATCACGCAACAACCTCTGATCTCTCTTATCCAACCACCAGGAGACATTGACTTTCAATTGTTTGACATCACCAAACCGAGTCTGATCTCTGATGACTACTCATGGATACAATTCAAGATCACAAAAGTATTAGAACAATGCTCAGACATATCTATTACGAGTCCCTGGGCCACCTCACTTACTTGAACTTTTTTCTTAATCAATTTCCATTTTTCTTCAGCCTCTTTCGTCCAGTGTTCTGTAAATAAAGTACCATGATGAGATCATTAATACTCTAATCAAATCTATAGGCAGCTATTCCTGATTTATTGAAAAAAATCACACTTGCAACCTGCACGTCCTTTAAAGGCGATCGTCTGTCTGTCCCTCCTAGCCAGCCAGCCAGCAAAACTTTTATTGAATACAGAGAGCCCTGTCGCTCTTCACCTTTCTCTCATCTTCTCTGTTCCGTATATCCCAATTAATCTCAATTTCTCGCCTTGTCTGTTTTTATGTTTCTCTGTCCCCTCTTCTACCGCTCCCTCCCTCTGTAGTGCTCTCCTCCCTCCACTCTCTCCCACTTCCCTCCCCACGATTCCTCTTCTTGTTTCTCTCTCACCTCTCACCCTCGCTCTCCTTATTCCCAACTCTCAATTCCCCGTTTTAGTCTCTCTTGCCTCTCCCTAATCCTCTTTCCCACCGCTTGTCGCGTTCTCTCGCTCTCCTCTTTCCGTTGTGCTTCATCTCTTTCCTCTCCGTGTCATGGCCTTTCACTCTCTCCCCAGCCCTCTCCTCTCCATCTCTCCATCTCTTCATCCGTGCTCCAGCTCCCGCCCTCACCTCCCTCCTCCATCTCCCTTCCTCGCCACCCTTCTCTCACTCTCTCCTCTATCTTCCTCTGTTAATGCCCTCCTCTCTCTCCCTCACATCTCTCTATCTGCTCTATAAAACAAGTGTTCAGATGTGCTGCTCACCCTGAGCCATAAATGCCCTGATAGTGCATTGTCCTTGTGCTGTTCACCTTTTGGCGTTCTCTGATCTGACACTGATGAGACTAGGCCCAAAAGAAGGCTGTCTCTGAGGTAGGTCAATCAGTTTTAAAGACAATGCAAATATATACAAAACAAACAAGATCATGACTAGTTCGACTTCCCTAATCAAACCAATCAAACGGCCCTCCCTAAAACCGTCGGCTGCAAGACCTCCCAGATTCTATGGTCTTCCCAAGATCCATAAAGAAGGTACCCCACTACGGCCCATCGTGTCCATGATCAACTCACCTACCTACAAGCTAGCCCATTTTTTATCGGATACTCTGCTTCCCTTCAATTGCAAGACCACCTCAGCAGTACTTAACTAAACCCACTATGTCTCTATGGTCAAGGACATTGTACTGTCTCCTGACAATGTCCTCATCAGCTTTGATGTGGTTTCTCTGTTCACCAAGGTTCCAGTGCCTGACACCATAACAATAATTGAAGACTTAGTCCAACATGGACTGAACCCGAATGTCCCTGAGCTGGTTCGGCACTGCCTCACCAACACGTACTTCACCTGGAATGGTACCTTCTACAAACAAAATTAGGGTACCCCTATGGGTTCCCCCTTGTCACCAGTGATAGTCAATGTTTTCATGGAGAAATTTGAAACAGATGCCATCCAGACATCCACCCTGCATCTTTCCCTGTGGAAGAGATATGTGGATGACACTTTCGTCATTTGGCCACATGACCTCCCAGCATTGAACCAATTCCTAGACCACATCAATTCCAGACACCCATCCATCAAATTTACCATGGAAGTGGAGAAGGATGGCAAGCTACCATTCTTGGATGTTCTGTTTGAGAGGAGGCCCAATAGCTCTTTGGGACATTCTGTTTACAGGAAGGCCACCCACACAGATTCCTACTTGAAGCCTGATTCCCACCACCACCCGGCTCAAAAGAATTCCCTCATCAAAACACTATACCATAGGGCCCACTGCATCTCTGACCAACACCACCTGGCCAGTGAATTAAAACATGTACATCTGGCACTCAAGATGAACGGATACTTGGACCGTGCTATCCGCCAAGCTGTTTCTCCCACCATGTAGAAACAACCCCCTGAGACTCCGATCAAATCATCACGTTGCCATACATAGCAGGCATTTCGATTTAAAGCTTTCGTGACTGCAGGGATTCATCTTCTTGTTTCTTTCGGTAAAGTCACGTAGAAGGGAAGTAATAAAATAATAAAAATGAAACATAATAAAACAATTCTCACGAAGAGAATTGTTTTATTATGTTTCATTTTTATTATTTTATTACTTCCCTTCTACGTGACTTTACCGAAAGAAACAAGAAGATAGCAGGCATTACCAAAACGATTTCCACAATTCTAAAGAAACACAAGATCCAGGTCCGATTCAATACAGTACACAAAATCCGTGATCTGATCCCATCCGTAAAGGATGTCATTCCTGACTTACAGTACCCCGGTGTTTACAAACTGAGTTGTACCTGCGGTGACTGCTATATCGGGGAGACGAAACGACATATTTTTGACCGAATTCGCGAGCACAAGTCAGATTTGAAACACGGCAGAACGAATTCTTCGGCCGTAGCTGATCATTAATTCAACACAGCGGGTTCTCATGATATTGTTTTCTCCGATACCAAAGTACTCTGCAAACCTCCCGGATACTACCAAAGATTTGTCCATGAAGCCATCCAGATATACAAACATAGACACAACTTCAACCGAGAGGATGGTTTTAAATTAAGCAATCATTGGAAAGATGTCATCAACCAAGTCTAACTTTAGCTGCCTTATAATTTTACAGCCATATCCATTTCTTCCAGTTTTTTACTTCCAGCCTGATACACAACCATCACTCGTCGTGCAGGCACTGGACCCATGCACAAACTCCCCTCCCCTGACATCACAAAAGAAAACAGATGGTTATCTATCGGCTTAACTCATGCTAATCCCATGCCCGACCGTCCACACGCCTGCCACATACCCACCCCTTGACTCCCCCCCCCTAACACCCTATATAAACACGTTGTCTCTTAATAACTCTCTTCATACACCTCAGTAATTTTGCTTGAGCAGTCTAAACCTGATGACGGTTGCTTGTGTTGCTTCCGAAACGTCGTGATTTAATTTATTTTATATTTTTTTACCTACGTGACTTTACCGAAAAAAACAAAGAGTATGGATCCTTGCAGTCACGAAAACTTCAAATCTAGAATGCAAATATTATCAGAGCATGTTTGTTTACATGTTCCCCACAAGTACGTGTGGTTAATGCAGTTCTTGATTCCTTGCAAAAAGGTTTCTATTTGGTGTTTGAATATCTTAACACCTCCTGGTTTATTGCCAGAAAGGGTAAAACCTATTCATATATTTTTTAAAAAAGGTCTCCAAAATATGAAATAAATAAATAAAAACCTAAAACATTGAGCCATCTAGCAGATGTGCTACACTTTGGGCTAACGTGGTCGTGCGGCCGATTCCTCCGTCAATCCGCGACAGAACCTCCGCGGTGCGCCGTAGGCGAGGGGATTCGTGGGGAGGTCTCCCCATCTCGACGCGGATTATTGGAGTCTCTGCTGTACCACGAGTTGATCGCGAGGCCAAAATATTTAAAATTGGAACAAAGTCGCATTTTCTCAGACGCTTTGGAATAACTGAGACTGGGACCAGGGCAGATAAAGCAGGACATTGGTAGCTTTACATCCGCACGAGACATGCTTGTGAGTTTTTCTAGTTTAGTACCTGTAAAGTAAGCTTCAATATACATTATATAAAACAATAAATCAGTATCCAGACATCTTATTTTATTCGCGTCATCTTATACACTCACCGGGAAATAATTTCCGCTTGAAAGCGATGAGCGCCAGAATGGTGAACACCAGAATGATCACGATAATCCCAAAAAGGATAGCAAGCCAATTAACTGGGAATATGAAAAACATAAATAATCAGTACAAAGTCATTTCATGAAACGCATCTCATGCGCAGATACAATTCAAACGCACCTGACATTACTATTTTTGTCCTTCCCCCACACCTCCAATTAGCATGGTTAGCTACGTACGGTGTAAAAGAAGTTCTAAATACATGATCCAGGTGCACAAAAGCAATAAACCCTCTATGAAGATTCATCATCTTTAAAACATTGTTGAAAACACAACACTTAATTTTTAAACATCGCTCAAAAGAGCTTCCCTTGTAAACTGAAAAGACTTTTACATTTCCAACATTTAACTTTCACACTGTGGCAGAGTAAAGCCTCCCCCAGCCAGATTCAAATAAGCCAACATTTGGAGACAGTCAATCAAAATCTCCAACCAGAACAATGTTTGTGCACGAATTAAGCTGTGTGTGGTCGGTTATGGGTCAAAGCACTCTGCTATTTGTGTTTGGAAAATGCAATCAACGCTTGTTAACATGAGGTTTTACTTATGATGCTATCCCGTACAATGTGAGTACATGCTAGAGGGTACGATTGATGTGCGTTTGTGTGCTCTAGGACATCTGAAGTGATGTCCTTGTCTGTTGTATGGAATGTGGTGAACTCATTGACTACGATGTCACGTGCTCCGCTAGATGCACTCCGTCTGTCATTGCATCGCATTTATTTAACATTTATTTAGCAAATAAAACCCACCAGAAAGAACTCTTCCGTCTTTGGCATCTAGTGAACCTCAGACTTTCACCTCTGCATCATGGCGACTGAAAATGACTTAGGCTTACTGTACTCTAGTGATGTTTAAGTGCTACTGAAGTGTAAATGTCTAGGCAATAGCTACTAAGTGTGAATTAAACGTTAGTGGGTGTTGATGACATACAAATGTCACTTAAATGTAGCAATTTAACAAGTACAGCAATGCCTCTGTTACCCAGAGGGATGTTTGGGTAACCTGAGGGAGTGTGTCCAATTCTTTCTTAATCTAAGACCCAGTGGAAACAATTCACCACTGTGGGTGACAGTGACGGACAATGCTATTCAAATATTTATAATTGGCGTGAACAACTCGTAAACTTACCTCCAATCGGGACACAAGTATCTGAGGTGGGGTCTCTCTTGAGTCCATCTTTGCAATCACATTTGGTGTCCTGGGCCACAGAGCAGTTCACAACAGCTTCCTCATCTGCATGTCGAATCAGAGAGATTGGCATTTGTGTGAATGAAAATGATGAATTTGATGACAAAATTAACTCGCTGACAGGTCAAAATCTTGGCGGTCAGTGTGTTTGCACAAACATGTTTTAAACTAAACTATTTAACTATTTGTATTTAACCAGGTCAGGCCCACTGAGCTACATAGCTCTTTTTCAGAAGCAAGCTGCCAACAAATGAGAGCTCAATGAAGTGGCTTATCACGTGGAAATTTATAGCAGCCAAATACTCTAGACGCATGTTTCTAAAGGAAAGAAAAACCAGAGGACCCAGGGAAAAATCCACACAACCACGGGGAGAACATGCCAACTCCAAATAAACAGGCGTCAGGGTCGGGATTGAAACCCACGACGTCCAGCATACCAGGCGAGGGAGTTCACACCCTGCCACCATGTGGATCGTGGTGGAGTTATTTGACATTACTTCACCATGCTGGTCAGTACGAGTAGGTGAAAGCAGGGAACGCAGACATTGGAGCAGAGTACTGGGCAACAATTGATTTAGCTGTACTGGTCTCTGTTGAGAACATAGCTCAGCAGTAGGCTACAAATTGTTTTATGCATGATGGTCACTCATCCAAGTACCGTCTAGGCTCAAACCTGTTCATTCTTCACGACTGGCTGCATTTAGGTGATGTGGGCATAGGCATCTTAATTACATAGCGACACAAAGCAAAATTCTGGCCATAGCCAACATTATAATTAACATTCATTACCTTACCTTCTCTGCAGCGGCTGCAATTTTCACAACGCGGGGCATTATTGTCTTGGTCCATGTACTGGTCATGAGGGCAAACTTCACACATGGCATTCTGGCCCTCCGATGCACAGTCCATTGTCTTGTGTGACCCTGAGAGGTACAGGGGAACAAAGCAGCAATGCACCCCTGTGAAGAGCAATTTCTCTCAGTGCTTTCATTGTGAGATATGTGATGAAGTTTTTGTTCTTTATTAATTAAGTGATGTTTTTTAGGGTTCAGGTGTTCAGTTTTCAGTCTGCAGACATTGTAGTTGTGAATATTGGTGACCATATTGCACTGATGAATAAAAAAAAAAACCGCTGCAGTGGTCTATCGCTGCATCACTGCTGCCAGCCAGTTTGTCACATTTTCCAATCGCACCTCCGATTAGCACGGTTGGCGACGTACGGTGCAAAAGAAGTTCAACATACAATTTTCCCTTTAACCTATATTCCTAATTAATTCATTTTAAGCCATGCATGCCCAGATTCCTTATTTTTGTATGGTAATATTTTGGGGTTTGGCCATGGGGTTAGGGTTGGGATTAGAAATTAGAGTTTAGGACTCAGGGTTAAGGTTTGAGACAAGGTCACGTGAGAATGCTTTCCTTGACCTTGATCTTCAGTGGTAGTAGTGCCAGTCCTGTGTGTTGGGTGACTCAGTGTGTGTGTTTTCATACATACCTGCTCGACACAACAGGCAGCAGTGACCAATCTCCGATCTGTAGGATCCTTTGGCACATTCTGAATTCACAGCTGGGCCTTCGATTGCGGTGGCAAGAACAGCCTATTGATAAAATACAAAGACATTAATATAGTTGTATTTATTGGACCAAGGCACTGCTTTTTCATACCAAATTCTCTACATTATAAGACGCTCCACAGAGTAAGACGCATCCCGAACTTGTACCCGGTGTGAATCAATTCAAATAAATCTGGTCATATACGCATACACACATTTACTTAAAATACAGAAATAAGGTTTGGCTTATAATGTACATGACGGTATCATTGACTGGACAAGTGTATTGCTTGAATCCAGGTTTTAGGATTGGCATTTCAACAAAAAATGGTGAACCTTACTCACAGAACATTCTTGAAAAGAAGTAATGGGACTTGGGCATATGAGCATTAATGTCATGTCTAGCATCACACCACCAACTCTATGACCACTACCATCTAAGATTAATATACACAGTGTAATCACAAGCACCAACAGCACCAGTAGCATAATTGTGATTATCATCATCACCAGCATCATCAACAGTAGAGCTGGGAAACCGTGGCACGGCTTGCACAGTGGAGCCATGGGCTCCGTTCCCCACGTTAACGATCTTCACGGTCCCAGTGACTCTGCCAGCCCCAGGCTCCGCACGGTGCTCCAGGCTCACACGAGATATGAGCTGGGACCGTGAGCCTCGTTACATACACAGACACACACCAGTGGCTCGGTTTGTGCTGGCTTAAAGGTTCGCGCTGACAAGTAAATTTAGCGATAATAGACAAATTATTTACGTTATTTATTGTCTTGTCTATGAAAATCGTGATGAGCTAAGTCGGCACACTACCTGTGCAGCTCGGCTGATGGAAATAGAACTGGCTCATGGTAAATTGGCTTCATCGTGGATGCTCTTCAAGAAGACGGTGATGCCCTCTACCTGCTCAAACTATGACACGTTTGTTGGTTAGCTGCGTTAGGGGAATATTAGAGGGTATTTAAAAGGGTAGAAAGTGAAATGTTTACTGGCATCTCCAGTGGCTTTTTACTTTTGTGGCCAGCCTCCCTCATTTAGATCACCGGCTGGGACCGCAACTCATTTCATTGGGACCGCTGGCAGGGAGCCCAGGCGTTTAAATAAAAAAAACCTTAACTTTGTCTCTACTTGTGTGAAACGCGAGCTCTAAATATCCCTTCAAGCGGAGTGAGTTCACTCGCCTCCATCTTAAGAAGCCCCAATAGCCACCATTTTGTTTCAAGAATGTGCATTTAAGCTGCCCAACAAACGAGGGATCTTCCTTGTAGCCCAACAGACGTGCTGCTACTGCACAAACCATCGACGCTGGGTAAAAATTACGGCTGACAGATAGCCAGGAACTGCTATTCAATCACCTTGATCATTTTCCACGAGAGGTAAACATAATTTGGGATTATAGATCTCGTAAATATAAATGTGTCGTTAAACCCGCCACAACTGACAGCCAACTAGTAAGGTTTGTCACGAAAACTAAACATGCCAATGACTTGCTAGTTCAGCACACCGGTGTGTAGGAGAGTATATTTACGTGATCACACCCAAAAAAACTCTTATAGAAAATGTTGGTCGTCAAAGCCGACATATTAAACATAGTTTGGACTATTGTTGTTACAATGTATTAACCACTTTGTTATCTGTACTGGATAACGTCAGGCTTTTGTTATTTGTAATGGTTTCTTCTGATAAAATAAAGATGCTCAAGAGGCAACATATCAAAAGAGGCTGTGCATATCAATATTTTTCACCTGATTAGATAACATCCATTCATAAAACAAAAACAACATGATTCTTATCTGGCCCTGTGAGCCGAGTGCATTCACACTGAACCCTGCAAGGAAGGCTCATGAGCCTGAGGCAATGAAGTTAAACTGATTATTATTAAACATTCTGAAAGTGGGGTGTGGTGGAGGAGAGGTGAGCCGACCATAACTAGCATGGCATGAAAGGGCATCATTCACTTAACAGTGCAAAGACCAGAGAGAAGCCATTGTGTGTCGAGGTCAGGGTCCAACTTTAATTCTTTTCTGAAAATTAATCAATTGGGATTCACGCAGAAGAAATGTAACATCTACTAATAGGGGTTTTCCCCTTTTATCTGGCAACAAAACTGACACCTTTTGCAAGGATTTATGCTTACATTAACCACAATACTTGCAGTCAAATGCAAACAAAAAACAATATACTCTGATAATTATCAGAGTATATTGTTTTTTGTTTGCAGTATTGTGGTTAATGTAAGCATGATTCCTTGCAAAAGGTGTCAGTTTTGTTGCCAGAAAAAAGGGGAAAACCCCTATTAGTATATTTCGGTCAATAGATAGGGCAGCAGCAGCAGCACTGCCCTCCTACCACGCAGCCTATACCACCTGGTACGAGGTCGCCCCATCCTACGCATGCTCAACCTCGCGTAGCTTCTCATATCTCATTCATTCGGGCACAAACCCGATCTCCTACCAGAACCTCTTTTTAAAATGACTTGTAAATTACCGTGCCCACACATCCCGTGAGCACGATGGGCTACGTACGGTGCGAAAGAAGTTCAACGCACAGTATTCATAATACATGTTGCATGGGTTAGATCGCGTAAATACACACTCTGGTCGCGAAAGCCTCCGTGTGATGAAGTTAAGCACACACACGGACTCTACAACGCAGTGATATACACACAGTACTTCACTCTGCTTCACATCGCCACAGATTCAACGTCGCCAAGAGAGACCCACACGGGCTCCCGGTATCTGAACGCAACGGGATTTGGCCTGGCCACATCTCCACCCTCACCACCCTCCTCACACCACCACGAAGACGACGACAAGGTCTCACCAGGGCCAGCAGGAGACACGCGAGCCGACAGCAGCTGTACAAGTCGCCTTTCCTCCTCATCCTCATGGTGACAATCCGCGCCGTCTCTCCTCCGCTTGACTCGTGGACACTCAACACAAGGAGGTAAAGTCACGTAGAAGGGAAGTCCTCAGGTGAGGACGGCTGCTTGCGTTGTGGCCGAAACGTCGTGATAATTATTTTATTATGTTTTATTTTTATTATTTTATTACTTCCCTTCTACGTGACTTTACCGAAAGAAACAAGAAGATGAATCCCTGCAGTTACGAAAGCTTTAAATCGAAACTCAACACAAGCTCACGGCCCGTCGCTGCTGCTGCTGCTGCACCAAAGAACAGAAAACGACCGAAGTTCCAGAACAGTGGCTCAAGTTTCAAGTTCCTCTTTGGTGATTGCAACATCATCGCCTGAGAGTTGCGTCCCGGTTTGACGGTAGGCGACTGCGCCCCCTGCAGGTGAAGCAGCGCTTTGTCAGTCTCCCTTAGAGGTCACCTACTGAGCAGGGAGTCAACAATCTTCACATCAAGATTGAGGCGACAATCTTCACATCAAGATGGAGGCGACAATCTTCACATCAAGATTGAGGCGACAATCTTGATGTGAAGATTGAGTCAACAATCTTCACATCAAGATTGAGGGAACAATCTTCACATCAAGATTAAGGCGACGATCTTCACATCAAGATTGAGGCGACAATCTTCACATCAAGATTGAGTCAACAATCTTCACATCAAGATTGAGGCGACAATCTTGATGTGAAGATTGAGTCAACAATCTTCACATCAAGATTGAGGGAACAATCTTCACATCAAGATTAAGGCGACGATCTTCACATCAAGATTGAGGCGACAATCTTCACATCAAGATTGAGGCGACAATCTTCACATCAAGATTGAGGCGACAATCTTCACATCAAGATTGAGGCGACAATCTTCACATCAAGATTGAGGCAACAATCTTCACATCAAGATTGAGGCGACAATCTTCACATCAAGATTGAGGCGACAGTCTTCACATCAAGATTGAGGCGACAATCTTCACATCAAGATTGAGGCAACAATCTTCACATCAAGATTGAGGCGACAATCTTCACATCAAGATTGAGGCGACAATCTTCACATCAAGATTGAGTCAACAATCTTCACATCAAGATTGAGGCGACAATCTTCACATCAAGATTGAGTCAACAATCTTCACATCAAGATTGAGGCGACAATCTTCACATCAAGATTGAGGCGACAATCTTCACATCAAGATTGAGGCGACAATCTTCACATCAAGATGGAGGCGACAATCTTCACATCAAGATTGAGGCGACAATCTTCACATCAAGATGGAGGCGACAATCTTCACATCAATATTGAGGCGACAATCTTCACATCAAGATTGAGGCAACAATCTTCACATCAAGATTGAGTCGACAATCTTCACATCAAGATTGAGGCGACAATTTGTCAAGGCGTGACCCCTACCCCCTATAGAACGGCCGATATTTAATCCACGCAGAAACGACCAAGGATTATTAATATACACGTGTTTAAACAAACAGGTAGTCCGGACTATCTCACTAATCTGAAGGTCAATGTCGACAGATTATTGTCGAGGCTTTACCCCCCTCCCTCACCCTCCATGCGTACGGACTCTGTGGGTGGCCCCTTACGCTACAGTGCTTCACTTTGTATTTACTGCGGTGTGGATTTGTATTAATGAACGTACCTTTAACTTTGCCATGTGTCCCCTCAGGTGAAAAAGGGGCAAAGATGCGTAGTCTACATTGGATAAGGGAAATACAAGTGTAAATGTATGTACTGTGTTGAACTTCGTTCGCACCGTACGTAGCCGACCGTGCGAATCGGAGGTGCGGGACCCGTTAAATAAAAGCAATAAATTAAAATATCACTTCCCACCATGCTCCTTCGGTATTTTATAAATAATTGGTTTGATGTTTCCGCAATTACTGGTAATAACCGAAACCAGGTGGTTAGGTGGATAATGAATTCATTAGGATCGTTATGTAGACCGCAGGAAGAATCCGATGAACTATAAAGCTCTTTTCACCACAGATGTCCAGTAAGGGCATGGGGTCAGCGAGTTACAACAACAATACAAAAAAAAACACGATAGGAGAGTCAAGGTAAGCAAGTCACTCAGCATAAATAATGCTGGTATCATCATCATCAATACTATAAGGGGGCAAGTGTGAGTGTGTTACTCCAAAAATTGTTTTAAAGAAAATTTTTATAGCGCGTAACATTTGTGCAACATTACGCTTCAATGGAGCACTGGACGCCATATGGACCCGAAAAGATTTTTTTCCCCGCACAAGAATACGAAGTAAACCATGTGGCTTGACAGGTATGAATGTTTTCGTAAGAATAATGCACTTAGTAATTCATTTTCTGGCTAAATCTTCATCTAAATAGAATTAGAGACGCTTTCAATGGATATTAGAATCAAAGTATCCACGAAAGTTGCAAATGTTTACAATCCTGAACTTTGCAAGCAGGTGGAGGAAGCAAGTTTAATTTGTTTTTGCCATTGCCGCGTTGGAACTTTCGGAAGGCCAACTTGGCCCAATTTCGTTACGTTTCTGACATCTGCTGCAAAAAAAATCAACATCTCCAACCCACACTGACCGGCCAGCCCCTAACAACTATCACAGCGTGGGGTGCTCATCAACCAGCAGTGGATTGATGAAGGCAACTGAATTATTACATTTGAATGCATTGCGATCGTAGGATTTGATTTTAAAAGAGACATAGGCATCAAGTATCCAATTCCTCAATGCATTTAATTCTGCCAGTAAGTCTATGCAACAGCCTACCATGCAGGAGCAAAGAACAGCATAAATGTGCAATCCTTCCATTAACATTTTTTTGCTATATTGAAAATCATCATCACTTTTCTTTAACCTTTTCCCCATGTTTAAGCATACAACGATGTATACTGTAATGTATATACAGAAATAGGGTATGTAACAATGTGCTGCTGTAATCATCAATACTCCGGCTGTATCTGCAACAGAATGAGTTGCAGAGGGTTCCTAACGGGGCCTATGACGGCTTACCCAGCCTCGGGACCGCCACTCTGTGGTGCAAGGAGCCCGTGGTTATTCCACCGAGTTGAGTCACACACGGAGACTGTTGGTAGTCCTGCAATTTAAACAACTTGAAACCATCGGTCACAATCACTGGATTACATGTAAGGCGTTTATACCATCATCACCCATGATCTATCCGCTGCTAATGAAGGCTGCTCTCCAAGCCATTGCAAGATCTCCCGTTCCTAAAATGCAACGATTTCCGCCAGCTCCTGCGCACACGCCGATTCCATCTCTCCATCTCCCGCAGCATAGTCCTCGCCGATGTGTTCTCTCCTTTGTTTCCAATTGTCATTCTGTAGCGTGTTCTGCACAAGCCCACTGTTCCCATAGACCCTTCTCACGTGAATACTGGATGTTCTGTAATCCACGTGTTCCTCTTCGCATCCCTGCATCTAATTCAAAGCTACTCACCTCTCTCCGTGCTCATTTGCGCACTTTTGAGCTCTAGTTACAATGTCGTTGCTTGTGACATTGTCCTCAATCCATGCATCAAAGCAAAACACTCAACACATTCGTCGATGACACTGTGGCCCTAAACAATAAATCTATATAAAATCGGCGACGTTTTGGGCAAATGCCCTTTCTTCATAGCACACACGCACAGAGGCGAGATGGAGTTGTGGTTTGGAGACTGTACTTCATACCATGGGGCCAGATGAGAGTTACGTTTTAAAAATGTTTTCTGACGACCAGTTTTGAAATGGGCATATGAATTGTTACCATGTCATAGCAGGTAATGTGTGCATTGTGCACGTGACGTTGATGCAGTCATCCAAGCTATCGCCGACCAATGTCCTATAAATAGATACACGGTACCACGGGCTCGTCTCCTGCACAAGTGGAGCAAGAATGAGAGCTCCACCGGCGATTGCAGAGCCCCGACACCGTTGAACGGCATCACCATAGAACATCAGCAGCTCACAACAACCAATACCGTTGAATGGCCGCTAAAGAACCAAGGCATCAATTTGTTACATTTGCTGCCGTTCCCAAAGTCAGCTGCTTGTTTCTGCAATGCGTCGCACGAACGAATGGCACCTTGAGTGAGCACGATTTAACTCGAATTTGTACTGGAAAGGCGGCCCGTTTCGAGACGCGAGAATTGGAGATTTGGAAACACTGGTCTAATGTTTCATTTTATTTTGTCTTCAAAAACCAACAAAATAACCTTCTAAAAGCTATTTAATATGCCTAAGCGTATACCGCACATTAACACAAAGCGTATTTCTAGGTAAGCAGATTATAACACAGTTTCAATGAACGTCAATCAGCTGCAGAGTATCCCCGAAGGAATATTCAAGACGCTCACAAACCTACAAACGCTGTACCTGAGCACCAATCAGCTGCAGAGGGTTCCTCCTGATTGTGCGCGCCTCGATGCACGCACGCAGGCGATGGCTCGGTCATGTTGCACTTTCATCGCCGTGCAGTGCAATGCAGTTCCATATTGCATGCGCATTCGAGTCGCAATAGTGATATTGCACTCACCACTCACCTAACACTCACCACTCACTTTACACTCACCTGGCACCACTGAGTTTAAGCTTACCACTGACCTGTCACTCACCATTCAATTTACACTCACCACTCACCTGACATGTCACCACTTATTTTTATTCAGCAGTAGTATTGTCAATGTCTGTCGACATCAGTCAGTAATTAGAATAATGAACCAAATAATAGAATAATGAACCAAATAATAGAATAATGTCATTGTGTTTGGCCATAGGGCTCTTCCCGCGGGAGTGTTTGATCAGCTCACTGAGCTGGGGACTCTATGGCTGACCAATAACCAGCTCGAGTCTCTCCCAAAACCAGGCTGGCATTACAAGGCCAGCATCTCCACCTTATTAACATTTATACTTTATTAGCATCTCTACTGTATTAGCATTTATACTTTATTAACATTTATACTTTATCAGCATCTCTATTCATACTTTCTTAACATTTACACTTCATTAGCATCTCTACTTAAATAGCGTTTATACTTTATTAGTATCTCTATTCATACTTTCTTAACATTTATACTTTATTAGCATCTCTACTTAATTCACATTTATACTTTATTAGCATGTATACTTCATTAGCATATATACTTTATTAGAATTTACACTTTATTAGCCCTTATACTTTATTAGTATTTATACTTTATTACCATGTACACCACATTAGCATATATACTTTATTAGCATTTACATTTCATTAGCATTTATACTTTACTGGTATTTATACACCCATTAGCATGTTGAATATATTAACATATATACTTTATTAGCATTTACACTTTCTTAGCATTTACACTTCATTATAATTTCCAATTTATTAAGATATACACTTTATCAGCATATACTGTACACTTTTCAGTATATATCATATATAATCATACATCTTAGATAAATCATATATTAATTATTTACATTGCTGTAGAACTGCTTTTTGTGTTGTTTATTGGCCTTCACCGCACCTCCGATTAGCACGGTTGGCTACGTACGGTGCGAAAGAAGTTCAACATACATGCATTGGTAAATATTAATACATCTAGTTTTATTGTTAAATATCTTTGCACAATAAATATTAATTGACATTTTTAGATTTTCCGTTGCGTTACCAGGGCGACTCTTTACACCCCACGCGACCCCATGCAGCCAATCAAAGCTCGATGTCATGACCAACGAGAAACAACAAAATGCTTTTAAATTAATTTGACGTGAACTGCAAACCCAAAGGCAACTTTATTACCCCAGCGTGGCACATTGTCGTAAGCGACACGAATGCAGAACATGTTTAACCCCTGCTTCACACAAATAAAACATTGGTGAAGATGATGCAATGTCGCTCGTCCTTGAGTAGTATTAACCAGCTGCAGGCCCTGCCCGCTGGTGTGTTTGATCAACTCACGGAGCTGGGCACTCTGGGACTGCAGTCGAATCAGCTGGAGTCTCTCCCACGAGGGGACTCATTTCCCACAGCCCACATCACGGTCTGGGGGTTGGTGGCCAGCAGAACACTGGGCAACAGCCGCTCCTCACACTGTTTTGTAGATGCCACTGATGGTTGTAAGTATGTTGAACTTCTTTCGCACCCTACGTAGGCAACCGTGGTAATCGGAGGTGCGGGGGAAGAACAGAAAAAGCAGTTCTAAAGAAATTAGTTTTTTTTATGTAAAAGTGCATAGCTCCAGTGGCTTCCTTATTATCGGAAAGAAGTGCTCGAGTCACCCGCTGAAAATTCACTTCCAAACCATCGCTGTTGGAGCGCTTTTGGACCAATGCATTGGTGTCGTAACTAAACTAGTAACAAATTGGCACGTTTTGTTTACGTGACAAACCTTACTAATTGGCTGTGTCGGTGACGGGTTTAACGACACATTTATATTTACGCGATCTAACACAAAAACACCTTTATTGTGGAATATGCATTGGTGCGATCTGTTTGAACAAATTGTATTGTCTTGCCTCGCACTGTTTGTAAAATGTGTATTCATAGAGCGTTGATATTTTTACATGTACAGCGCTTCATGATCTACCCATGAAAGGGGTTATGTATAATAACGCTTTTCTATTTTTGTGGTTGAATTTTTCATTTAAATTATGCACCTGGCAAAGGGTTGTTGTGTCAGATTTCAGGTGATGATATAGCGATGATGATGATCACTAATAATATATTGCTGATAATGGGATGATCATATAATCAGTGAGCACGGTTTGACCTCACTGTCCTCTCACTGGACAATACCAAGCTGCAATCTCTTCCCGCAGGAGTGTTCGACGGCCTCCCTGAGCTCGACAGACTTTCTCTGGAGCGTAACCAGCTCAAGTCTCCTGCACGCAGCACGCCTCTTCTCGCTGCCACTGATGCTGCTGCTGCTGCCTTGCTCAAGCAAATCCATCCCGGAGCATGCGCTCGACACATTTAGCGATTAAGGCAACAACAGAATTAAAAACTGGCTTTTTCTTGTAGCTGCACATCAACGTTGTGTATCCCGGGCTGTCTGACACACATTTGTGGCTTTTTTAAAGCGTAAATTATATTTTAAAGTGATGGTCTAGCGTCATGGCGACACTGTATGACGTGAAATGCACGGAGACATCGTATAGTGATATCGCTACAGCGGCGCGTTTAACCACAACTTGAACGCTGTCTTCCCGACAGACCTGTTCTTCACCTGAGGACGGCTGCTTGCGTTGTGGCCGAAACGTCGTGAGAATTGTATTTTATTGTTTATTATTATTATTTTATTATTTCCCTTCTACGTGACTTTACCGAAAGAACCAAGAAGATGAATCCCTGCACTCACGAAAGCTTTAAATCGAAATTTGAACGTTTTCTTTTCACGACAGGATAGCTTCACGCTCATGTTGGATGGCTCTCCTACACGCGAACGCCCTGCAATTGTGTTGTGTGAAAGACAATGCGACTTCCACCACTGCTGATGGGACAGCGCGCACTTTGATTCCGGCATTAAGAGGACTTGTGGCCTTAAAATAAAACACAATAAATATAACATTGGCGACGTTTTGGGCACTGTTGGTTCTTCATAGTAAAGAACTGGAGTCCACAGAGACAGAGGTAGTAAGGGTTGTGGACTGCACTTAAAACCCTGCGATCTCGTGAGAATTACGTTTAAAAAAATGTTTAATGATCAGTTTTTAAATAGGAGTATGAATAGTTACCTATAAGATATATTACAAGATTGAGGGTCGACTCACCCCATCATTCAACTGGGGCTGATCAAATGAAAATCGCTTTGTGGGAAGACGAATATGGCCATCACCCTATGGATAGACTGAACAAAAACACGTTTTGGTACGGTATTACAAATTCACGTTTACATTTTTCCCTTCAACTATAATATTGACAAAGTAGGGGACAATGACAGATCGCATTCTAATTGTTCAGTATTGGTCAATGAAAGCCGAACGGGAGACAGCTAAACTACAACCAGCTGACGGGCATCCCCCCCAAGGCGTTCCAGGGTCTCACCAAGCTCACTTACCTCAGCCTGGGCGAGAACCAGCTGCAGACTCTACTCGCCCAGCGCCTGCTGCCCCATCACACACCACGCCTGCTGCCCCATCACACACCACGCCTGCTGCCCCATCACACACCACGCCTGCTGCCCCATCACACACCACGTCTGCTGCCCCTTCACACACCACGCCTGCTGCCCCTTCACACCCCACGCCTGCTGCCCCTTCACACACCACGCCTGCCCCTCACAGCCTTCGCCTGCTGCCCCTTCACACACCACGCCTGCTGCCCCTTCACACACCACGCCTGCTGCCCCTTCACACACCACGCCTGCTGCCCCTTCACACACCACGCCTGCTGCCCCATCACACACCACGCCTGCTGCCCCTTCACACACCACGCCTGCCCCTCACAGCCTTCGCCTGCTGCCCCTTCACACACCACGCCTGCTGCCCCTTCACACACCACGCCTGCTGCCCCTTCACACACCACGCCTGCTGCCCCTTCACACACCACGCCTGCTGCCCCATCACACACCACGCCTGCTGCCCCATCACACACCACGCCTGCTGCCCCTTCACACACCACGTCTGCTGCCCCATCACACACCACGCCTGCTGCCCCATCACACACCACGTCTGCTGCCCCTTCACACACCACGCCTGCTGCCCCATCACACACCACGCCTGCTGCCCCATCACACACCACGTCTGCTGCCCCATCACACACCACGCCTGCTGCCCCTTCACACCCCACGCCTGCTGCCCCTTCACACACCACGCCTGCTGCCCCTTCACACACCACGCCTGCTGCCCCTTCACACACCACGTCTGCTGCCCCTTCACACACCACGCCTGCTGCCCCTTCACACACCACGCCTGCTGCCCCTTCACACACCACGTCTGCTGCCCCTTCACACACCACGCCTGCTGCCCCTTCACACACCACGCCTGCTGCCCCTTCACACACCACGCCTGCTGCCCCTTCACACACCACGCCTGCCCCTCACAGCCTTCGCCTGCTGCCCCTTCACACACCACGCCTGCTGCCCCTTCACACACCACGCCTGCTGCCCCTTCACACACCACGCCTGCTGCCCCATCACACACCACGCCTGCTGCCCCTTCACACACCACGTCTGCTGCCCCTTCACACACCACGCCTGCTGCCCCTTCACACACCACGTCTGCTGCCCCTTCACACATCACGTCTGCTGCCCCTTCACACACCACGCCTGCTGCCCCTTCACACACCACGCCTGCTGCCCCTTCACACACCACGCCTGCTGCCCCTTCACACACCACGCCTGCTGCCCCTCACAGCCCTCGCCTGCTGCCCTTCACACACCACGCCTGCTGCCCCATCACACACCACGCCTGCTGCCCCTTCACACACCACGTCTGCTGCCCCATCACAGCCCTCGCCTGCCCCTTCACACACCACGCCTGCTGCCCCATCACAGCCCTCGCCTGCTGCCCCTTCACACACCACGCCTGCTGCCCCTCACAGCCCTCGCCTGCTTCGGTGGCTGTCCCGGACGCGTACAGCAGCTCTGTTGGGCGGCTGTCATCTAACAACGCTTCGCCAACGCTGATCTGTGCCGGTTGGTGAGCGGCGGGGAGCCATAGACGTTGGAGCAAAAGTATCGCACGGGAACACAGAAGTACAGCATAACAATATATTGTGCCGCACTGGCCCTCTGTGGCCCATGGCACCTGCTTCACGCACGATCGTCACTCGTTCACAGACCGTCCATGCTCAGCGCTGCTTGACTTGCGAGATGTGACGAGACCAGGTGGATACTCACAGAACTTGATGGGAAGAAACCCACAAGTCTCCGAGTCATCCACGCTCTGTGCAACCACCACCGACACCCACAATGAAGGTTTTGGGGTTAGAGCGCGTGAGTGTAAATGTGTCGTCACCCTCCACCACCCGACACGGCCAGTGAGGGTTGTCACGTAAACAAAACGCGCCACTTAGTTGACTACTTCAGCCCACCGCTTGTGTGTTGGAGAGTAAATCCACAACTTTGACAATTTGGACCTTTGTGGCCTATGCTCAAAAACTTTGTAAAAGAAACACAAAACATAAATATATATTGGCAAAATATAATTAATTATTACTAATAAGAATAACAACTACAATCTGCACTGGTGAAGAGTTTACCGTGTCGGACTGGGCAGGGCCTGCAACTGGTTGTACTGAAGGTTTAGAAACTCGGGCAGGAGGCAATCGGCAACAACACTTCACCTCCTTCAACAAATAGATTTGTATTATTGCCGTAATAGTGTACGCATGTATACATATGCTCCATATTAAATCATGCACGCACATGTTGCGCACATATTACAGACGTGACACAATTATGCCTTTGTTTGCAAAGGTAAGCTCGTGTCGATCGTGGTCTCTTTGCAATGTACCCGCTGTTATTTCGCGTCCATAACAACGCTAATCAACGCGGTTTATAACGCACGCTGATTGAACGAATCGGATGCAATGTTTCATGGAGAACGCGGAGGAGTGGAGCCAGAGCTCAAAGTTCCTTGTACGCCAGGCTGGGCAGGCAACGATCTGAACAGGTGGGAGTCCGAACCAGGTGAGAGACCGAACCAGGTGAGAACTCTGATGGTGCATTGTCTTTGAGTTGTGCGCCTTTTGGCGTCATCTAGTCAAACCCATGTGAGACTAGGCTCTAAGGAAAGCTGTCTCGGGTGTGGACCAATCAACTTCAAGGACAGTGCACATTGTCAGAGTTATGTCTTTTGTTTGTATTATGACTGCAGGTATTGCGGTCTATGTAAACATGACTCCTTGTAAAAAGGTGTCAGTTTTGTTGCCAGATAGAAGGGTAAAAAAACAATTATCCTACGACCTCTTGTGTACCAGGCGAGGTAGTTAACATCTCCTAGCCACTGTGATGATGATGAGAGAGAGAGAGACACGCAAACTCCAAATATACAGCAGCAGCAGCAGGCGTAAGGGTCAGGATCAAACCCACGACCTCCTGTACACCAGGCGAGGTAGTTAACATCTCCTAGCCACCGTGATGATGATGAGAGAGAGAGAGAGAGACACGCAAACTCCAAATATACAGCAGCAGCAGGCGTAAGGGTCAGGATCGAACCCACGACCTCCTGTGCACCAGGCGAGGTAGTTAACATCTCCTAGCCACCGTGATGATGATGAGAGAGAGAGAGAGAGACACGCAAACTCCAAATATACAGCAGCAGCAGGCGTAAGGGTCAGGATCGAACCCACGACCTCCTGTGCACCAGGCGAGGTAGTTAACATCTCCTAGCCACCGTGATGATGATGAGAGAGAGCGAGAGACAGGCAAACTCCAAATATACAGCAGCAGCAGGCGTAAGGGTCAGGATCGAACCCACGACCTCCTGTGCGCCAGGCGAGGTAGTTAACATCTCACAGCCACCGTGATGATGATGAGAGAGAGAGAGAGACACGCAAACTCCAAATATACAGCAGCAGCAGCAGGCGTAAGGGTCAGGATCGAACCCACGACCTCCTGTGCGCCAGGCGAGGTAGTTAACATCTCCTAGGCACCGTGGCGCCCGCTTCCCCGGCCTTTGGTGAGAGATTTCAAGAGAAACCGTGAAGCAAGCTCCTCAACGCGAGCGGCGGCAAGTGAGAGATGATTTCTCCCCGTAGTCAGATCCCAGTCCGGGTACGTTCGGCGGAAGTCGACAGAAGCTGCTACGGCGACGTATGTTGTATGTATGCACGTGTATGTTGAAATTCTTTCGCACCGTACGTAGCCAACCGTGCTAATCGGCTGTGACGGGGACTGCAGTGACAGGCGGTCACGTAGGTCGTCAATGGATTTGTTTTTCTGGTCGCCTCGAAGCCCAGCTCGCAAGGGTGGCCTGAGAACACGAACATGGGCATACAACATTGAACGAACCGCACAGTCAAACGTCCATTAGTATAGACACTTGCTATATATTTAGACATATAGGATGCGCAGTGGTCGCATCGCACGTGCATTACCTGTCAATGAAGACCAGCCACGAGACAGCTAGACTACAACCAGCTGGCAAGCATCGACGCGAAGGCGTTTCGGGGTCTCTCTAATGTGACTTACCTCTCCATCAGCAACAACCCGCAGCTGCAGTCTCTTCCCGTGGACCAGCGCTGCCTCCCGCATAGCCCACGCAGAACAGCCACCAACCCAGGTCAACATCGCCACGCATGGGGAGGCGTCCATCTCGTGTTCATTCATTTAGAATCAAGTTAACGAAAGTAATGAAAACGTATATATATTCATATAACACTAGCCTATAGCCCGTCCGAGAACGGGTGCATTGCAGTAAATCTGAAATTTGCAAGCGATAAGACGGACCGCGACGTGATATTCATTGCATCCATTCGTGTGCAATTTGTAAGGCCGCGGTGACACGGACTTATTTCATTTTAAGGTTATCATCCCTTGTTCATCATGACGTCCTTTTTACTTCGATGTCTCAATAGCGTGACGGAGACCGCGTGACGTGAGGGTTCTGCCTTTGTAGTGAGGGTTGTGAGTTGACGCCGAGGAGGGGGGAGGAGGCGCCCCCCTACCCCCATGTGGAGTGACGTCACCCGCTCATGATTATTAATGAGGGGGGCTGTTCGATGTGGAGTGCCGTCACCTGGTCATGATTATTAATGAGGGGGGTGATCCATGTGGAGTGACGTCACCCGCTAATGGTTATTGGGGAGGGGTGCGGCATGTGGAGTGACGTCACCCGCTCATGATTATTAATGAGGGGAGGGTGCGGCATGTGGAGTGACGTCACACACGTTACACACGAACATTCTTGGCTCATTATATTAGTAAATGACTAAAGCTTTGAGATTCATCCATACATCCTCACTTCGTCTCAATAATAGTTTTTTGATGGAGGACCTTGCATTTTAATGTTTGACCAATCACTTTTCAATCCACATATTGATAATTGTAATTGATAGCTAGAGTACCTGGTCAAACCCCACCATGCAGTCGTGGGATATCACTCAAAGGTCCACTCAGATAGGTTCACAAACCCACTTGCTTTATCTTCTTGGTTCTTTCGGTAAAGTCACGTAGAATGGAAATAATAAAATAATAAAAATAAAACATAATAATATAATTCTCACGACGTTTCGGCCACAACGCAAGCAGCCGTCCTCAGGTGAAGAACAGGTCTGTCGAGAAGACAGAGTCTGAATGACACACCCCAGGCTTGGAGCGTCTATTTAAGCTGGGTTGGAGGGGGGGAGAGCGCCTTGACAAAATAATTTGCATATCAAGAGGAATTTAGCATATTTATGGGAAATGCAGATATGCGATTAGTACTACTTGTGAAATGCGTAGGAGGTGGGCGGGGGGTTTAAAGTCATATTATGCCCGTGCATTATGCAGGATTAGCAGCATCAAAGGGAGGGGATAGGGGTAGCATTAATAAAGGCAAGGAATGTTAAATCTAAAAATCCACTTGCTTTACTTCCATCTGCTCGCCGCCTGAGCCCAGCTGCTAAGGAGGGAATGGAAACACAAAGCGCACGTTGCATGCAACAAAATCTGTGCAAACTACACAATATATATAATTGCTAATTTAAAAAAGTAATTCAGTGATCACATCACGTGTTCTTCACCTGTCAATGAAGGCCGAACACGAGACAGCTAGACCACAACCAGCTGGCAAGCATCGACGCGAAGGCGTTTTGGGGTCTCTCTAATCTGACTCACCTCACCATCACCAGCAATCCGCAGCTGCAGTCTCTTCCCGTGGACCAACGCTGCCCCATGCGTAGCCCACGCAGAAGAGCCACCAACTCAGGTCAACCTCACCGCGGGCTTTCACTATAATGGGCACGGGGAGGCGTCCATCTCGTGTTCATTCATTTAGAATCAAGTAAACGGAATCAAGTTAACGGAAGTAATGAGAAATTAACCTCCCTGTTCCTGATGACGACCGCTTGTGTTGCGATCGAAACTTTGTGATATTTTTATTATTTGTATGAACTTTATTTTAATTATTTTACTGTTATTATTTTTTAGATGTACGTGACTTCATCTAAAGAACCATAGAATATAAAATATATAATTTCAATTAAAAAAATTAATTAATTGATTACATCACGTGTTCATTACCTGTCAATGAAGGCCGAACACGAGACAGCTAGACTTCAACCAGCTGGCAAGCATCGACGCGAAGGCGTTTCGGGGTCTCCCGCACCTCACGTTCCTCTCCATCACCAACAACCCGCAGCTGCAGTCTCTTCCCGTGCGCCAACGCCGCCCTTCGTGGAGCCCACGCAGAGGAGCGCGCTGCGGCTGCAGCAGCAGCAACACGGAGTAGCCACCAACCCAGGTCACCATCACCGCGGGTGTCCACTCTGGCGAGCATGGAGAGGCGTCCATCTCGTGTTCATCCTCGTGCACATCTCGTGCCCATCTCGTGTTCATCTCTTGTTCGTACTCGTGTTCATCTCGTGTTCATCCTCGTGTCCATCCCTCTTGTTCATCCTCGTGTCCATCTCGTGTTCATTCTCGTGTCCATCTCGTGTTCATCTCGTGTCTATCCCTCGTGTTTATCTATAGACGGGGTTTCCAGTTGTTTACCTACAAACAATGCATGCATTTGTTTCGCAGCTTGTTTTGCACGACTTTCACTTCGCTGATATTTATTTTGAGGGAAACTGTGCAACTTTGATTGGCCAAGTGGACCACCAACATAAGTAAGAGACAATGTTGTACTGTACGTATATTCTGCCCACACGTCTACGCTACTTGTCTTCACGGATTGGTGAATCCTCATCCAGCAGTGGATTGGCAAAGGTTCGTCAATCTACATGTGCATGGACCTTTATATAAATGGTTACATGCAAAAACATCTGCTACATTGGATGAATGGTCCGTGACATCATCATGGATTGATGAAGCCGTCTCATTATAAAGCAGCCGGGTGGCTCGGCAGTAGAGCCAGCGGTAGGGCGAGCAGTAGGGTGAGCGGTAGGGCGAGCGGTGGGGCGAGCGGGTGAGCGGGTGAGCGGGCGAGCGGTGGGGCGAGCGGTAGGGCGAGCGGCTGGCTATGGGGGTGGCCATGACCTCACCCCAACGAGTGTGGTGACCAAGGTGGCAATAATGAGGTTGCTGATGATGCTGATGATAGCAGTGGTGATGTCCGAGATGCCAAAGATGACACTAGTGATGGCGGTGGTGATGATGACGATGATGATATCCCTGATTGCATTATCGGATTGACAAAGTGTTGTGCACGCTGCCCAGGCAATGCCTCTCAGTCGCCAGTGCCCTTTGCCCCCAGCCCTCTGCAGCTGATTGCTGCTCAGCTGCAGCAGCGTGAGTTGAGTCAGACGGTCAAACACGCCGAGCGGGAGAGACATTAGCTGCTCCTCCTACAGATGTAACGTCAACACCGTCACACGTAGCGTAATAACCGACATCGTTTACAGCAACATTAACATGTTACCTCTCCTCTCCACCTAAAATAGAATGCATTCACAGTGCCAAGTGCCTATGCATAATGATAATAATTCAAAACCCTTTGTCAATCCGCTGCTGGATGAAGGCGTCCACAAGCCATGTCGGTCACGTCTGACCATACTTCACCGCGCTGGTCAGTGTGGGGTTGGTGAGAATGGGAGGTGGCCAAGCACGTTTTCACAATTCATGTCCATTGATGTTATATCTCTTAACCCATCGCTCTGAATAACTTCCCTTTTTTAATAGCCTCGTTTTACTTTCTTCACGCACAGTGGCTGTCCCATCATTGTCAACGTTCGTCTTCATTTCTCATTTCGATGTTATTGAAAGTCGTGGTCAGTGAGAGCTTCATGGGGTGACAATGGGACGACGCACTCCTCGAGCACCGAGTTGTTGACTCCAGGTGAGTTCATCTGCAATGTAGGCACCGTAGGCCATTCAACCCGTGATTTAACATCGAGAGCGAAGGTAACGCAAGGAATGCATGTTAGGTGAATAAAGATTACACCTTCATGCAGAAAAGCTTTCCCGAGTCTCAAGCCTGTTTTGCTTGTCTAGAAGGAGTTCGCTTTGCAATGTTTGGCCAATCGTTGAGCAGGCCGTGTTTAGATTGCAGTCGTTGATCGTATGAGTGCCTCGGGAAAACCACGACGCGCTCGGGGAGATGACACTCAGAGATCCGCACAGATGGGTTCACAAACCCACTCGTTTTACTTCCATCTGACCACCGCTTCGCAGCCCAGCTGCTAAGGAGGGATTGAGATCATACAACTGGGTATTATTAAATGCAACAAAATGTACAGTTAAACGTGTATAATTATTTGCAATTGTGATTTTCCTACGTAATCTCTGCAGTGATTACATTAAATGTGCATTACGTGTCAAGGAAGACCAACCACGAGACAGCCAGTGGCGGCTGGTGATATTTATTTTTGGGGGGGCGCATTTTTTTTATTTTATTGAGGGGGGCAAATAAATATAAAGCAGTACCAAAAACCATTTTGACTACTTGAATATAAATTTTGATGATCTTTATTTACATTTCAGACCAAAGTACCAAAAAGCATGTTTCCTACTTGAACATAAATGTTTCTCTTTTATATACATTTCAGACCAAAGTACCAAAAAGCATGTTTCCTACTTGAACATAAATTTTGCTCTTCTTTCTTTCTGGCCAGCAAATTTCTCAACTACTCTCTGATTAAAGTCAGTCATCTCCGTAACAAGTCTCTTTTCCATGGACAGCAATGCCAGTGCATTCAGCCTCTCCTGGGTCATGGTGTTTCTGAGAAAAGTTTTTATTCGTTTCAAGGTTGAGAAGCACCTCTCAGCTTCAGCCGTGGTCATGGGTGTGGTAATGATAACTTTTAGGAGAGTCACAGTTTCGGAAAAGACTTCTTCGAGATTATTCTCCATAAACAGCTGGAATAGGTCCACAGCACCACGGCTGGCTCTGAACTCTTCCTTGCTGTAGATGAGACTGAGCTCCGTCTTCAGCTTGCTTCCACTGAGCATCGGGTACGCTTTCATGGTGCTGCTCAATGCATCTTCAGGAAAGGTATCCTTGTACTCATCAAACCTGTCCCCCTGCAACAAGGTGGCACAGACAAGGTGGTCTGTGAAGGAGAAACGCTCCCTAGTGTGTCCCAGGATTGTGTCACAGACCTATAGAGATAATTAAACAAATAGATATATAAATGTAAGGTAGTAGCCTGGAGTAGACCACTAATTGTCACAGTTGCAATTACTTTCAAAAGAAAAATAGAGCCATTTGAGTTTTTGTCCCATACAAGACTGTAGTTTTTGGTGGCTTCAAATTTCATTTGATCATTTATTTTTATGTTGCCAATTTATTATTTTTGGGATGCTATTGTATATTAAAATTAAGATTTTTGTTAGGATTTATACCAAACTAAAAATGTTTTCTTGAGTCTGTAGAATATTTTGACTGATTTCTATAACAAACTCACCTCTGCTGCAATCCTTTCACGGTCTTCCGAACTGAGCGCCCGGCGCCTCTTTGTTGGACGAGAACCACTGCTTTGCTCACCAATGGAGTGGAGAGAGTTTCTGCAAAGGACAAAGATAATTTATTATAATTTTGGCAAAGGATAAAGAGAGTTAAAAATGAAAGAGAAAGCAAATAATGATCATATTACAGGAATAAAGTTACCTGATCTTTTGTATTTCTTGTTGGAACTGTTGGATGCTCACTTTGATATGGACTGAATCAATGTTCTTTTTCTGGAGCTTGGCATAGAGGAAGTCTACATGTGGCATGATGTGGTGATAAAGTTCCAGAAAGAACTTAAAATCCTCATCCTCCAGTAGCATGGCCAGGGCTCCTGCTTCTCTGACAGTATTGGGGTCGAAGTCATCTGAGTCTTGTATGCTCTCAAAACAGTGAATGAGATCCTCTCTGTGCTCAAAAACAGTATTAATGGCACGGCTATGAAAGTTCCATCTGATGTTGCTGGATCTTGGCAGTCTATGGGCAACCACTTTATCCAGAAAACATGTCCGCTTGGGTGACTTAGAAAAAAAGCTGGCAAATCCACCAATGTTAGAAAAAAATATTCTCGTCTTGGATATGTGAGACGTGGCCTGTTGCATTATCAGGTTGAGCTGATGTGCGTAGCAGTGGATGTAGTGGGCATTTGGGTACACATCTTGTATTTTTCTCTGAACACCTGCAGTGGCACCCCTCATCACGCTGGCCCCATCATATGCCTGGCAGATGAGCTTACTTTTCTGATCCTTAGGAAGGATAGAAGCAAGACGCTCTTTTAGTGCAGTAGCAATGGACTCAGCTGTAGCTGACTGCAGAGGGATGAACTCAAAAAATCTTTCCTGCACGTTATTTTTGTCGTCGATGTAGCGCAGCACAAGCACAAGTTGGGACTGTGTGGCAATATCTGTTGTTTCATCTGCCTGGATTGATAAAAAACTACTTGTCTGGACTTCTTTGATTATTTCTTCTCTTGTAACAGACAACATACAGTCCAGTAGCTCGTTCTGTATAGTTTTCGACGTTCCCTTAAATACAGTAGCACTGTCAAGGTGCTCTTTCAATGCTCCATCAAGAGAGGCAACAAAATCCACCAACCCGCGAAATATACCGGGGTTATCTGAGCTCTCACTCTCATCATGGCCACGTAACGCCAACTCAAATGCTCCACAAAATTTCACACAGTCTATTATCCTGGACAGTATGTGTCGATTTTTTGTCACCTCTTCGTTGTGCCTTCTAATGCCAATCCTGTAGCCTTCATCTAGTTGTTCAGCAATGCTAACTCTGCCCAAAAACGTTAGTTTCATGCTATTATCAATATGGCTGCGGCTACTTTCATGACGTTTGCATTTGTCAGAGAGATGTTTGAGGTCTCTTACCCCCGTCGTTGTCCACAAAACTTCAGTGCCGACACTTTGAAATAAAAGACAGGGAAAACAAAAAAGAGAATTGCTAACATCACATCCAGCCAGCCACCTCCGTTTCTCATAACAAGCGCGGGTGAAGCTTCGTGTGTAGCTTCGTCCTCTGTCACTGGCCTGCTGCTGGATTTGTAAATCGGGTTGGTCCGGTCCGAGATCCTTTATCTTTTTTATTTCTTCCAGCGAAAGCCTTGTGAAAGGGTTTTTTTGTAAATAAATTACAGAATTTGGATGAACTGCTGCCATTGTTTACACAAAAAATTTGATCAGCCTAGCAAGTGTCAAAGTGGTGTCGCCTTCGCACTCGCAGTAGTGGCCTACAGCGTAAATTTGAATGACAGGTGACGAGAACCAATCAGATTGGATAAAATAACATGTATCCAATTCTGATTGGCCAGGGACGCAACGACTTGCGCCCCGAGGAGAATCTTTAAGAAACCAATTAGAGACCAGCTTCAGGTCACATGCTGTCCGAAAATGTAAAGTCTCACATAGACATCCATTTGTCCGGCGCCCCGCATGAAACACATTGAAAAACATAGAAAATAGTTGACCGATTAAAGCCAGTTTTTATTAAATGCTGATGCTTTTCTTACTACCAGCCGGCACATCGTATGAAAAAAATATTTTATTTATGTATTTTTATATAAATTTTGTATATGTTTATTTCTTGAATATTGATGGGGGCGGCGCCCCTGCGCCCTCTATTGACGAGCCGCCACTGGAGACAGCTAGACTACAACCAGCTGGAACGCATTGACGCGAAGGCGTTTCGGGGTCTCCCGCACCTCACGTTCCTCTCCATCAACTACAACCCGCAGCTGCAGTCTCTTCCCGTGCACCAATGCTGCCCCTTGCATAGCCCACGCAGAGGAGCGCGCTGCGGCTACAGCAGCAACACGGAGGAGCCATCAACCCAGGTCAACATCACCGCGGGTGTCCACTCTGGCGAGCATGGGGAGGCGTCCATCTCGTGTCCATCCTCGTGTTCATGAATTGTTCATCTCGTGTCCATCTCGTGCCCATCTCGTGTCCATCTCTTGTTCATCCTCGTGTTCATCTCTTGTTCATCCCTCGTGTTCATCTCTTGTTCATCCTCGTGTTCATCTCTTGTTCATCTCTTGTTCATCCCTCTTGTTCATCCCTCGTGTTCATTCCTGTTCATCCCTCGTGTTCATCTTCGTGTTCATCCTCGTGTTCATCTCTTGTTCATCCTCGTGTTCATCTCTCGTTCATCCTCGTGTTCATCCTCGTGTCCATCTCTTGTTCATCCTCTTGTTCATCCTCGTGTTCATCTCTTGTTCATCCTCGTGTCCATCTCTTGTTCATCCTCGTTTCTCATCTCTTGTTCATCCTCGTGTTCATCTCTTGTTCATCCCTCGTGTTCATCTCTTGTTCATCCTCCTGTTCATCTCTTGTTCATCCCTCGTGTTCATCTCTCGTTCATCCTCGTGTTCATCTCTCGTTCATCCTCGTGTTCATCCTCGTGTCCATCTCTTGTTCATCCTCTTGTTCATCTTTTGTTCATCCTCGTGTCTCATCTCCTGTTCATCCCTCGTGTTCATATCTTGTTCATCCTCGTGTTCATCTCTCGTTCATCCTCGCATTCATCCTCGTGTGCATATCTTGTTCATCCTCTTGTTCATCCCTCGTGTTCATCTCTTGTTCATTCCTCGTGTTCATCTCTTGTTCATCCTCGTTTACATCTCCTGTTCATCCATCGTGTTCATCTCTTGTTCATCCTCGTGTTCATCTCTTGTTCATCTTCGTGTCCATCTCTTGATCATCCCTCGTGTTCATCTCTTGTTCATCCTCGTGTCCATCTCTTGTTCATCCTCGTGTTCATCTCTTGTTCATCCTCGTGTTCATCTCTTGTTCATCCTCGTGTTCATCTCTCGTTCATCCTCGTGTTCATCTCTCGTTCATCCTCGTGTTCATCCTCGTGTCCATCTCTTATTCATCCTCTTGTTCATCCTCGTGTTCATCTCTTGTTCATCCTCGTGTCCATCTTTTGTTCATCCTCGTTTCTCATCTCCTGTTCATCCCTCGTGTTCATATCTTGTTCATCCTCGTGTTCATCTCTCGTTCATCCTCGCATTCATCCTCGTGTGCATACCTTGTTCATCCTCTTGTTCATCCCTCGTGTTCATCTCTTGTTCATTCCTCGTGTTCATCTCTTGTTCATCCTCGTTTACATCTCCTGTTCATCCATCGTGTTCATCTCTTGTTCATCCTCGTGTTCATCTCTTGTTCATCTTCGTGTCCATCTCTTGATCATCCCTCGTGTTCATCTCTTGTTCATCCTCGTGTCATCTCTTGTTCATCCTCGTGTTCATCTCTTGTTCATCCTCATGTTCATCTCTTGTTCATTTCTCGTGTCCATCTCTTGTTCATCCTCGTGTTCATCTCTTGTTCATCCTCGTGTTCATCTCTTGTTCATCCCTCGTGTTCATCTCTTGTTCATCCTCCTGTTCATCTCTTGTTCATCCCTCGTGTTCATCTCTTGTTCATCTCTCGTGTTCATCTCTTGTTCAGCCTCGTGTTCATCTCTTGTTAATCCCTCGTGTTCATCTCTTGTTCATCCTCGCGTTCATCTCTTGTTCATCCCTCGTGTTCATCTCTTGTTCATCCGTCGTGTTCATCTCTTGTTCATCCTCTTGTTCATCTCTTGTTCATCCCTCGTATTCATCTCTTGTTCATCCTCCTGTTCTTCTCTTGTTCATCCGTCGTGTTCATCTCTTGTTCATTCTCATGTTCATCTCCCGTGTTCATCTCATGTTCATCCTCGTGTCCATCTCTTGTTCATCCCCGTGTTCATCTCTTGTTCATCCCTCGTGTTCATCTCTTGTTCAACCTCCTGTTCATCTCTTTTTCATCCCTCGTGTTCATCTCTTGTTCATCCTCGTGTTCATCTCTTGTTCATCTCTTGTTCATCCTCGTGTCCATCTCTTGTTCATCTCTTGTTCATCCCTCGTGTTCATCCCTCGTGTTCATCTTCGTGTTCATCCTCGTGTCCATCTCTTGTTCATCCTCTTGTTCATCCTCGTGTCCATCTCTTGTTCATCCTCGTTTCTCATCTCCTGTTCATCCCTCGTGTTCATCTCTTGTTCATACTCGTGTTCATCTCTCGTTCATCCTCGTGTGCATATCTTGTTCATCCTCTTGTTCATCCCTCGTGTTCATCTCTTGTTCATCCTCGTTTACATCTCCTGTTCATCCTCGTGTTCATCTCTTGTTCATCCTCGTGTCCATCTCCTGTTCATCCCTCGTGTTCATCTCGTGTTCATCCTCGTGTCCATCTCTTGTTCATCTCTTGTTCATCATCGTCTTCATCTCTTGTTCATCTCTCGTTCATCCTCGTGTTCATCTCTTGTTCATCCTCGTGTCCATCTCTTGTTCATCCTCGTGTCCATCTCTTGTTCATCCTCGTGTCCATCTCTTGTTCATTCTCGTGTCTATCTCTTGTTCATCCTCGTGTTCATCTCTTGTTCATACTCGTGTTCATCTCTTGTTCATCCTCGTGTCCATCTCTTGTTCATCCTCGTTTCTCATCTCCTGTTCATCCCTCGTGTTCATCTCTTGTTCATACTCGTGTTCATCTCTCGTTCATCCTCGTGTGCATATCTTGTTCATCCTCTTATTCATCCCTCGTGTTCATCTCTTGTTCACCCCTCGTGTTCATCTCTTGTTCATCCTCGTGTCCATCTCTTGTTCATCCTCGTGTTCATCTCTTGTTCATCCCTCGTGTTCATCTCTTGTTCATCTTCATGTCCATCTCTTGATCATCCCTCGTGTTCATCTCTTGTTCATCCTCGTGTTCATCTCTTGTTCATCTCTTGTTCATCATCGTGTTCATCTCTTGTTCATCCTCGTGTCCATCTCTTGTTCATCCCTCGTGTCCATTTCTTGTTCATCCTCGTGTTCATCTCCTGTTCATCCCTCGTGTTCATCTCTTGTTCATCTTTTGTTCATCCCTCGTGTTCATCTCTTGTTCATCTTCATGTCCATCTCTTGATCATCCCTCGTGTTCATCTCTTGTTCATCCTCGTGTTCATCTCTTGTTCATCTCTTGTTCATCCCCGTGTTCATCTCTTGTTCATCCTCGTGTTCATCTCTTGTTCATCCTCGTGTCCATCTCTTGTTCATCCCCGTGTTCATCTCTTGTTCATCCTCGTGTTCATCTCTTGTTCATCCTCGTGTTCATCTCTTGTTCATCCTCGTGTCCATCTCTTGTTCATCCTCGTGTTCATCTCTCGTTCATCCTCGTATTTATCCTCGTGTGCATATCTTGTTCATCCTCTTGTTCATCCCTCGTGTTCATCTCTTGTTCATCCTCGTTTACATCTCCTGTTCATCCTCGTGTTCATCTCTTGTTCATCCTCGTGTCCATCTCCTGTTCATCCCTCGTGTTCATCTCGTGTTCATCCTCGTGTCCATCTCTTGTTCATCTCTTGTTCATCATCGTCTTCATCTCTTGTTCATCTCTCGTTCATCCTCGTGTTCATCTCTTGTTCATCCTCGTGTCCATCTCTTGTTCATCCTCGTGTCCATCTCTTGTTGATTCTCGTGTCCATCTCTTGTTCATTCTCGTGTTTATCTCTTGTTCATCCTCGTGTTCATCTCTTGTTCATACTCGTGTTCATCTCTTGTTCATCCTCGTGTTCATCTCTTGTTCATCATCGTGTTCATCTCTTGTTCATCCTCTTGTCCATCTCCTGTTCATCCCTCGTGTTCATCTCGTGTTCATCCTCGTGTCCATCTCCTGTTCATCCCTCGTGTTCATCTCTTGTTCATCCTCGTGTTCATCTCTTGTTCATCCTCTTGTTCATCCTCGTGTTCATCTCTTGTTCATCCCTCGTGTTCATCTCTTGTTCATCCCTCGTGTTCATCTCTTGTTCATCATCGTGTTCATCTCCTGTTCATCCCTCGCATTCATCTCTTGTTCATCCTCGTGTCCATCTCCTGTTCATCCCTCGTGTTCATCTCCTGTTCATCCCTCGTGTTCATCTCTCGTTCATCCCTCGTGTTCATCTCTTGTTCATTCTCCTGTTCATCCTCGTTTTCATCTCTTGTTCATTCTCCTGTTCATCCTCGTGTTCATCTCTTGTTCATCTCTTGTTCATCCTCATGTTCATCTCTTGTTCATCCTCGTGTTCATCTCTTGTTCATCCTCGTGTCCATCTCTTGTTCATCTCTTGTTCATCCCTCGTGTTCATCCCTCGTTTTCATTCCTGTTCATCCCTCGTGTTCTTCTTCGTGTTCATCCTCGTGTTCATCTCTTGTTCATCCTCGTGTTCATCCTCGTGTCCATCTCTTGTTCATCCCTCGTGTTCATCTCTTGTTCATCTTTTGTTCATCCCTCGTGTTCATCTCTTGTTCATCTTCATGTCCATCTCTTGATCATCCCTCGTGTTCATCTATTGTTCATCCTCGTGTTCATCTCTTGTTCATCTCTTGTTCATCCCCGTGTTCATCTCTTGTTCATCCTCGTGTTCATCTCTTGTTCATCCTCGTGTCCATCTCTT
Organism: Lethenteron reissneri; assembly: GCF_015708825.2. Taxonomy (NCBI): domain Eukaryota; kingdom Metazoa; phylum Chordata; class Hyperoartia; order Petromyzontiformes; family Petromyzontidae; genus Lethenteron; species Lethenteron reissneri. Next base: position 981,170 of record NC_083841.1, on the reverse strand, counting down.
GTTCATCCCCGTGTTCATCTCTTGTTCATCCTCGTGTTCATCTCTTGTTCATCCTCGTGTTCATCTCTTGTTCATCCTCGTGTCCATCTCTTGTTCATCCTCGTGTTCATCTCTCGTTCATCCTCGTATTTATCCTCATGTGCATATCTTGTTCATCCTCTTGTTCATCCCTCGTGTTCATCTCTTGTTCATCCTCGTTTACATCTCCTGTTCATCCTCGTGTTCATCTCTTGTTCATCCTCGTGTCCATCTCCTGTTCATCCCTCGTGTTCATCTCGTGTTCATCCTCGTGTCCATCTCTTGTTCATCTCTTGTTCATCATCGTCTTCATCTCTTGTTCATCTCTCGTTCATCCTCGTGTTCATCTCTTGTTCCTCCTCGTGTCCATCTCTTGTTCATCCTCGTGTCCATCTCTTGTTCATCCTCGTGTCCATCTCTTGTTCATTCTCGTGTCTATCTCTTGTTCATCCTCGTGTTCATCTCTTGTTCATACTCGTGTTCATCTCTTGTTCATCCTCGTGTCCATCTCTTGTTCATCCTCGTTTCTCATCTCCTGTTCATCCCTCGTGTTCATCTCTTGTTCATACTCGTGTTCATCTCTCGTTCATCCTCGTGTGCATATCTTGTTCATCCTCTTATTCATCCCTCGTGTTCATCTCTTGTTCACCCCTCGTGTTCATCTCTTGTTCATCCTCGTGTCCATCTCTTGTTCATCCTCGTGTTCATCTCTTGTTCATCCCTCGTGTTCATCTCTTGTTCATCTTCATGTCCATCTCTTGATCATCCCTCGTGTTCATCTCTTGTTCATCCTCGTGTTCATCTCTTGTTCATCTCTTGTTCATCATCGTGTTCATCTCTTGTTCATCCTCGTGTCCATCTCTTGTTCATCCCTCGTGTCCATTTCTTGTTCATCCTCGTGTTCATCTCCTGTTCATCCCTCGTGTTCATCTCTTGTTCATCTTTTGTTCATCCCTCGTGTTCATCTCTTGTTCATCTTCATGTCCATCTCTTGATCATCCCTCGTGTTCATCTCTTGTTCATCCTCGTGTTCATCTCTTGTTCATCTCTTGTTCATCCCCGTGTTCATCTCTTGTTCATCCTCGTGTTCATCTCTTGTTCATCCTCGTGTCCATCTCTTGTTCATCCCCGTGTTCATCTCTTGTTCATCCTCGTGTTCATCTCTTGTTCATCCTCGTGTTCATCTCTTGTTCATCCTCGTGTCCATCTCTTGTTCATCCTCGTGTTCATCTCTCGTTCATCCTCGTATTTATCCTCGTGTGCATATCTTGTTCATCCTCTTGTTCATCCCTCGTGTTCATCTCTTGTTCATCCTCGTTTACATCTCCTGTTCATCCTCGTGTTCATCTCTTGTTCATCCTCGTGTCCATCTCCTGTTCATCCCTCGTGTTCATCTCGTGTTCATCCTCGTGTCCATCTCTTGTTCATCTCTTGTTCATCATCGTCTTCATCTCTTGTTCATCTCTCGTTCATCCTCGTGTTCATCTCTTGTTCATCCTCGTGTCCATCTCTTGTTCATCCTCGTGTCCATCTCTTGTTCATCCTCGTGTCCATCTCTTGTTCATTCTCGTGTCTATCTCTTGTTCATCCTCGTGTTCATCTCTTGTTCAAACTCGTGTTCATCTCTTGTTCATCCTCGTGTTCATCTCTTGTTCATCATCGTGTTCATCTATTGTTCATCCTCTTGTCCATCTCCTGTTCATACCCTCGTGTTCATCTCGTGTTCATCCTCGTGTCCATCTCCTGTTCATTTCTCGTGTTCATCTCTTGTTCATCCTCGTGTTCATCTCTTGTTCATCCTCTTGTTCATCCTCGTGTTCATCTCTTGTTCATCCCTCGTGTTCATCTCTTGTTCATCCCTCGTGTTCATCTCTTGTTCATCATCGTGTTCATCTCCTGTTCATCCCTCGCATTCATCTCTTGTTCATCCTCGTGTCCATCTCCTGTTCATCCCTCGTGTTCATCTCCTGTTCATCCCTCGTGTTCATCTCTCGTTCATCCCTCGTGTTCATCTCTTGTTCATTCTCCTGTTCATCCTCGTTTTCATCTCTTGTTCATTCTCCTGTTCATCCTCGTGTTCATCTCTTGTTCATCTCTTGTTCATCCTCATGTTCATCTCTTGTTCATCCTCGTGTTCATCTCTTGTTCATCCTCGTGTCCATCTCTTGTTCATCTCTTGTTCATCCCTCGTGTTCATCCCTCGTTTTCATTCCTGTTCATCCCTCGTGTTCTTCTTCGTGTTCATCCTCGTGTTCATCTCTTGTTCATCCTCGTGTTCATCCTCGTGTCCATCTCTTGTTCATCCCTCGTGTTCATCTCTTGTTCATCTTTGTTCATCCCTCGTGTTCATCTCTTGTTCATCTTCATGTCCATCTCTTGATCATCCCTCGTGTTCATCTCTTGTTCATCCTCGTGTTCATCTCTTGTTCATCTCTTGTTCATCCCCGTGTTCATCTCTTGTTCATCCTCGTGTTCATCTCTTGTTCATCCTCGTGTCCATCTCTTGTTCATCCCCTGTTCATCTCTTGTTCATCCTCGTGTTCATCTCTTGTTCATCCTCGTGTTCATCTCTTGTTCATCCTCGTGTCCATCTCTTGTTCATCCTCGTGTTCATCTCTCGTTCATCCTCGTATTTATCCTCGTGTGCATATCTTGTTCATCCTCTTGTTCATCCCTCGTGTTCATCTCTTGTTCATCCTCGTTTACATCTCCTGTTCATCCTCGTGTTCATCTCTTGTTCATCCTCGTGTCCATCTCCTGTTCATCCCTCGTGTTCATCTCGTGTTCATCCTCGTGTCCATCTCTTGTTCATCTCTTGTTCATCATCGTCTTCATCTCTTGTTCATCTCTCGTTCATCCTCGTGTTCATCTCTTGTTCATCCTCGTGTCCATCTCTTGTTCATCCTCGTGTCCATCTCTTGTTCATCCTCGTGTCCATCTCTTGTTCATTCTCGTGTCTATCTCTTGTTCATCCTCGTGTTCATCTCTTGTTCATCTCTTGTTCATCCTCGTGTCCATCTCTTGTTCATCCTCGTTTCTCATCTCCTGTTCATCCCTCGTGTTCATCTCTTGTTCATACTCGTGTTCATCTCTCGTTCATCCTCGTGTGCATATCTTGTTCATCCTCTTATTCATCCCTCGTGTTCATCTCTTGTTCACCCCTCGTGTTCATCTCTTGTTCATCCTCGTGTCCATCTCTTGTTCATCCTCGTGTTCATCTCTTGTTCATCCCTCGTGTTCATCTCTTGTTCATCTTCATGTCCATCTCTTGATCATCCCTCGTGTTCATCTCTTGTTCATCCTCGTGTTCATCTCTTGTTCATCTCTTGTTCATCATCGTGTTCATCTCTTGTTCATCCTCGTGTCCATCTCTTGTTCATCCCTCGTGTCCATTTCTTGTTCATCCTCGTGTTCATCTCCTGTTCATCCCTCGTGTTCATCTCTTGTTCATCTTTTGTTCATCCCTCGTGTTCATCTCTTGTTCATCTTCATGTCCATCTCTTGATCATCCCTCGTGTTCATCTCTTGTTCATCCTCGTGTTCATCTCTTGTTCATCTCTTGTTCATCCCCGTGTTCATCTCTTGTTCATCCTCGTGTTCATCTCTTGTTCATCCTCGTGTCCATCTCTTGTTCATCCCCGTGTTCATCTCTTGTTCATCCTCGTGTTCATCTCTTGTTCATCCTCGTGTTCATCTCTTGTTCATCCTCGTGTCCATCTCTTGTTCATCCTCGTGTTCATCTCTCGTTCATCCTCGTATTTATCCTCGTGTGCATATCTTGTTCATCCTCTTGTTCATCCCTCGTGTTCATCTCTTGTTCATCCTCGTTTACATCTCCTGTTCATCCTCGTGTTCATCTCTTGTTCATCCTCGTGTCCATCTCCTGTTCATCCCTCGTGTTCATCTCGTGTTCATCCTCGTGTCCATCTCTTGTTCATCTCTTGTTCATCATCGTCTTCATCTCTTGTTCATCTCTCGTTCATCCTCGTGTTCATCTCTTGTTCATCCTCGTGTCCATCTCTTGTTCATCCTCGTGTCCATCTCTTGTTCATCCTCGTGTCCATCTCTTGTTCATTCTCGTGTCTATCTCTTGTTCATCCTCGTGTTCATCTCTTGTTCATACTCGTGTTCATCTCTTGTTCATCCTCGTGTTCATCTCTTGTTCATCATCGTGTTCATCTATTGTTCATCCTCTTGTCCATCTCCTGTTCATCCCTCGTGTTCATCTCGTGTTCATCCTCGTGTCCATCTCCTGTTCATTTCTCGTGTTCATCTCTTGTTCATCCTCGTGTTCATCTCTTGTTCATCCTCTTGTTCATCCTCGTGTTCATCTCTTGTTCATCCCTCGTGTTCATCTCTTGTTCATCCCTCGTGTTCATCTCTTGTTCATCATCGTGTTCATCTCCTGTTCATCCCTCGCATTCATCTCTTGTTCATCCTCGTGTCCATCTCCTGTTCATCCCTCGTGTTCATCTCCTGTTCATCCCTCGTGTTCATCTCTCGTTCATCCCTCGTGTTCATCTCTTGTTCATTCTCCTGTTCATCCTCGTTTTCATCTCTTGTTCATTCTCCTGTTCATCCTCGTGTTCATCTCTTGTTCATCTCTTGTTCATCCTCATGTTCATCTCTTGTTCATCCTCGTGTTCATCTCTTGTTCATCCTCGTGTCCATCTCTTGTTCATCTCTTGTTCATCCCTCGTGTTCATCCCTCGTTTTCATTCCTGTTCATCCCTCGTGTTCTTCTTCGTGTTCATCCTCGTGTCCATCTCTTGTTCATCCTCGTGTTCATCTCTTGTTCAACCTCGTGTCCATCTCTTGTTCATCCTCGTTTCTCATCTCCTGTTCATCCCTCGTGTTCATATCTTGTTCATCCTCGTGTTCATCTCTCGTTCATCCTCGTATTCATCCTCGTGTGCATATCTTGTTCATACTCTTGTTCATCCCTCGTGTTCATCTCTTGTTCATCCCTCGTGTTCATCTCTTGTCATCCTCGTGTTCATCTCTCGTTCATCCTCGTATTCATCCTCGTGTCCATCTCTTGTTCATCCCTCGTGTTCATCTCTTATTCATCCTCGTGTCCATCTCATGTTCATCCTCGTGTTCATCTCTTGTTCATCCTCGTGTCCATCTCTTGTTCATCCTCGTGTTCATCTCTTGTTCATCCTCGTGTTCATCTCTTGTTCATCCTCGTGTCCATCTCATGTTCATCCTCGTGTTCATCTCTTGTTCATCCTCGTGTCCATCTCTTGTTCATCCTCGTGTTCATCTCTTGTTCATCCTCGTGTTCATCTCTTGTTCATCCTCGTGTTCATCTCTTGTTCATCCCTCGTGTTCATCTCTTATTCATCCTCGTGTCCATCTCATGTTCATCCTCGTGTTCATCTCTTGTTCATCCTCGTGTCCATCTCATGTTCATCCTCGTGTTCATCTCTTGTTCATCCTCGTGTCCATCTCTTGTTCATCCTCGTGTTCATCTCTTGTTCATCCCTCGTGTTCATCTCTTGTTCATCCCCGTGTTCATCTCTTGTTCATCCCTCGTGTTCATCTCTTGTTCATCTCCCGTGTTCATCTCATGTTCATCCTCGTGTCCATCTCTTGTTCATCCTCGTGTCCATCTCTTGTTCATCCTCGTGTCATCTCTTGTTCATCCCCGGTTCATCTCTGTTCATCCTCGTGTCCATCTCTTGTTCATCCTGTGTTCATCTCTTGTTCATCCACGTGTTCATCTCTTGTCATCCTCGTGAGTCATCTCTTGTTCATCCTCGTGTTCATCTCTTGATCATCTCGTGTTCATCCCTCGT